>NC_029772.3:100211602-100242732 GCF_000817695.3 Arachis duranensis | reverse complement strand
TGATAGCGGCAACGATGGCAATGATGCCCACCGGTGCCACCTCCCTTCCTTCCTCTTCTCTTCCCTCTCCGGTTCTCCCCATCTTCTCATTTCCATTTCTGTTCTTTTGTTTCACTGTTGGATAAGGGGTAAGGGCGGCTAGGGTTTTGATGAGTGTATGTGAGGGAGTATGTTATGTCAAAATTAGGGTTAGGATTTTGGTTTGGAAAAAAGAGAAGTAAGGATATTTTAGAAATTTTACAACTTCAAAGGAATGCAACTTCAACTTGCCATTTACTTGATCAAGGCTAATAAAAGAGTCGATAATAGTGAGATTTAATCTTTTTTTAAGTATATCACAAGAATACAATTCGTTAGTTAGTTAGTTTTCTGTTGATTGAGTGTTGTTGAGTTTAGAGAACTAAACTATGATTAAGATAATGACTAAACATTATTGAATTATTTGTTTGTATGATTTTGTTGTGTTTATGTGCAGAAAATTAATTAATCCACATTGGCTCAAGAAGCATGAAAAATAAGCCCATATTACATCTGGCCCAATATGATTTAAACAAAGCACTTATATCATATGATGAATGGCTATGAAAGCAAGCAATCTGAACAAGGAAGATAAGAAAAGAAATATGGCCCAGTATCAAGTTCAGCTTGAACAAACTATTCATTACAACAATCTTGATCCAAAGATTGAATGGCTAAACTATGAGGAAGAAAGAAAACAAATAAGTCCAAGAACGTAAGCAAGCGCATAATCAAACCAAAGTTCAACGGTGGTCAACATTCAAATATACTCATTCACTTAGACAGGAACTAAGTTATTCAAATTCCATTTCATTGGAAGCATCACATGACATTACTTCATTTCAATTGAATTAATTATATTCACTTCATCCACCGAAAAGTCAAACTCTCTCTTCTCTCTCCTCTTTCTTTACTTCGGTCACATCACTCACTTAGCAAGAAAGAAAGAAAGAAAAGGAAAGTGTAGAAGCTATGGAGTTCTGAAGGAAAAAATGATTGTTGCCAAAATGAAGCAAGAAGGAAGGGATACAACCAAGAAGCTAGTCACTCATGGCCAGACCATATTAAAAAGGTAATTTTTTCATTTGTGCTTCATCAAGGATTATTGAAGAAATCAAATGGGTCACAAGCACCATTCTGGAAAATATGAAGAAGGTGAAGTCAATGGTGCTCTGCTTGGAATTTATGATCAATAAACAAACTTGGAGCCAAAGTAAGAATGCACGGCTCAAATTCAAGATTCTTGAAGAAAAATGTTGAAAGAGCAGATTGAAGGTATGGTTGCATGTCACTGCTTCTATCCTCTCTCCCCTCTGTTAATGCCGCTGCTGTATCTATGTATTGAGAGAAGAAAACCAACATGTGCTGAAGAAGTTTTCAAGTCCTGGAAGGTTCACTCCTCTATAATAGGGGTGAACGGTCAAGGATTGAAGCAAGGAGCGAGAGCACACGTTTGGGTTCCCATAGCTCTTTGAGCTGTTTATTCTTCTCCTTCATGGCTATCATTGAATATTTTTTTTCTTAGTTTAATCTGTCTGTGTTTCATTGGTAAAAGAAAAAATATAAAGTTTAGTAAGAAAAAGCCAATGAGTGAAAAAAGGGAGAGAGTTAAAGAAAAATCCATAGTTATCTCAGAAATTCTTTGTATGTATTTCTGTTTTGTTGTCATGATCCTGAGGGGATTCCCTTGGTTAGCAGTTTGCTATTGAAAGCTAGGGTGAGTCCTAGTCAAGTTTAGGTTGGGTTAGTATCTGGACTTGTCGCAGATAGGATTGGGGTAGATCCTAGGGAGAATTGGTGAATGTAATCTTGTTGAAGGATAGTGAAATTCCGTCACTGTTGTGATGGAGACTAGATGTAGGCTACATTGCACAAGGTAGCTGAACCAGGATACATCTGGGTGTCACTTCTTCTTCTCTACTTCAATTCTGTTTTTGTTATTCAGGAGACAAAATGAAAATGTCTCTCAACTCGATATGAGACAAAAGTAAAAATATCTCCAAAGTTTTTTTGAAAAAGCAAAAGTAATATTTAGCAGAAAAAGAGGCTAAGATTCAACCCCCTTCTCTTAGTCACTGATAACCATCAATTGGTATCAGAGCTTGGTCTCAAAGAGATCAAGCTTCACAGCTTGAAGGAAAGATCCTAATGGCGAACAACATGGGTTCCAACATAGTGGCTTATACTCTGACAGAAGGACAGTTCAACAACAGACCTCCACTCTTCAATGGAAAAAATTACAACTATTGAAAAGAATGAATGAAGATCTTTGTTCAGTCAGTGGATTACAACCTGTAGAAGATAATAATACATGGTACTCAAATCCCTACAAAAACTGGCGCTGATGGTGTTGTCACTCACAAAGCTGAAACGGAATGAAGGTGACACAAAAAAAGTGAAATTAAATGCCTAGGTTGTCAACATGCTGAACTGTGCAATCAGCTTTGAGAAATACTGGAAGGTTTTAAGAAGCAAAACAGCAAAGGAAATCTGGGATAAGCTCCAAGTCACTCACGAGGGCACCACACAAGTAAAAAAAAACCATAGTTGACATGCTGAGCAAAGAGTATGAGATGCTCTCTATGAAGGAAGGAGAATCAATCGATGACATGTTCAAGAGATTCTCTATCATCATTAATAGCTTAGATGCTATGGGAATTACTCATTCCAAACAGATGCTAGTGAGGAATGTCTTGAGAAGCTTGACAAGAGAGTGGAAAACTAAGGCTACTGTTATCTTTGAAAGCAGTAACCTTAGTCAAATGACCTATGATGAGCTGAGAGAAAAGTTACTAGCATATGAAATCACTCACATAAAAAAAATGACACAAAAAAGAAAATATTGGCTCTTAAATCGTGCACTGAATCATTGGATGATGAAACCAGTGACTGTTTATCAGATGACGAGTTTGTATTTTTTGCTAGAAAACTTAGAAGGATGATGATACTCAAAGGAAGAAGCAGAGATGGGAACTCAAACAAACCAAAGAAGGGATGGCTTCTTGGGAGGATCTCTAGATTGACTCAGATAAGAAAGAAGACTTCGAAGATGAAGCACGAATCTGTTTCATGGCTGGTGAAGATCAACAAGAAGAGGTAAATTACTTATCTCTTGATGATGTGCATGTTACTATTGATGATATCACTCACCATTTTGAAAAATTGTTGAATAAATACAACAAATGCAAATCTGAAAATGAGTTTTTTGAAAGAAAAGGTGAAGGAGACCGAATGTGCCTTTGATTTCATTGAAGAAAATAGATTTTTAAAATCTAAAATTAAAAAGTTCAAAGGAAAGCACATTATTGATCTCTCTCAAGAACTTGTTGTTGAAAATAAAAGATTAAACAAAATGATCAAAAGTTTGAATAGTGATTTAGCAAAATTTGCACATAGTTCAAGCAACTTGGACAAATTTCTTGCTAATCAAAGATCTTTGTTTGAAAAATCAGGTTTAGAGTATGTAACAAAAAGGGATAAGTATTGTTTTGGTCCCTAACGTTTAGGGTCAGAATTGAAACTGTCCCCATCGTAATTTTTTATCTAAAATCATCCTTAACGTTTTTTCGTATTAAAATCGTCCTTTTTAATAAAATTTTTTACTTTATTAATAAATTACCCTTATTAATAAAAATATTATAAAATTAAAAAAAAGAAAACACGAGAGGGGGTAGGGGAGAAGGAAAAAGGGGAAGGGGAAGAGGAGCCCGACACGAGGAGGGCGGCGCGCGAAGGAGAGAGAGGGATCTAAGGCTGAGCTGGGTTCCTACCACCGCCGATCTGCCCAGCCGACGTCGCTCCGTCGCCCACGAGCTGCCAGTGGTTCAGCTTTGTCTACTGCTTCTGCTTCTTCTTTTGCATCTGCTTCTTCTTCTTCTTCTACTGATTCTGCTTCTTCTTCTTCTGCATCTGCTTCTTCTTCTTCTACTACTTTTAATTTCCTATTTTTGATGATTTGTTTTAGGCTACTGGACCAATGCTGCATTGTGCAAATGGGAATTTGGTTCAAATATGATACAGCAAAGCAACCAAATGTCATCCATGTACACAAAGTTTGCAGCGATTGGTATGATAACTTAAGAATGTGTTATGTGATTACTATAGCTTCTTGGCATATATATTGTCTAACTGGACTTGTAGATCAGCTTAACAAAATATATTAATTCTGACTGATTATGGATTGGTTCAAATATTTTGTTTTCTTATTTTATTTTTTCTTTCTTGTATGCATTTTTTAGCATTTTGATTATTGTATATTTTGTATTAGCTTTCTGTTAGTATTTAGACAATAAACATATATAAACATTGGGAATCTAGGGCACCACAAGTTTATTTTGTTGGTGAAACTCTTAAGAATTTGAAGACAGAATTGTCAAGGGCAGCAAAGCTTAAATGCAGCAAATGTGGCCTAAAAGGAGCTGCACTTGGATGCTATGTCAAATCCTACAAAAGAACTTATCATGCTCCTTGTGCAATGAATGTCTCAAATGCTCCTTGATTTTATTTCTGATTAAAAGCAAGAAAGCAAAAACAGAAGCAGAATTGAGAATCGGGAAGCAAGAAGCAAGAAGTAGAAGCAGCAGAAGCAAGAAAGCAAGAAGCAGAAGCAAGAAGCAAAATCAGGAAAGCAAGAAAGCAGAAGCAGAATCAAGAAGCAAGAAGCAGAAGGAGAAATGGGAAGGTGCAGCAGCGAGGCGGCGAGGGGCGAGGTGCAGATGAAGCGGCTAGGTGGCGAGGCGGTGCGACGGCCACGACGACGACGACGGCGGCTCCAAGCTTCAAAAATGACGGTTTTAATACGAAAAAAATGTTAAGGATGATTCTAAATAAAAAATTACGATGGGGATGGTTTCGATTCTGATCCTAAACGTTAGGGACCAACACAATACTTATCCCTAACAAAAATGATGCAATTTTTGAAAAAAAATCACTTGCAAAATTCACAGCATCATCTTCAAAAATAAAATCATCTTTTGATAAATCTGGTCTTGGATATTCATCTAACATTGATGCTGACTTTGAAAAGTCATATTTTGATAAAAATGCATCTTATTCAAAATCTGAACCTGCTTCAAATAACTCTGGTCTATGTTACATCTCTAACAATGAGGACGTTTTTAGAAAATCCTTCTTTCACAAAAGAGCCTCACGTTCTAGAAATCCATATGTGTCAAGAAATTCTGGTTTAAGATATTTTGCAAGAGGAGGTACTAATGTTAGAGATGGATCTTTCGAAAGCAATGCACTCTTTTCAAATATCAGAAAATTCAAATCTTTTAATTACCATCAGCATCATACCTTAAATTGTTTTTAGCAACATGCTCACATAAATCACTGTTTTAATTGCAATAAACCTAGTTACTCTTCTTCACAATGCTTTATTGGCAAAAGAAGAGTAGTAAACAAAACATACAAGCTTGTTTGTGATTTTAATGCACTTGGACAACTAAGAATGACTAATTTCAAAGGATCCAAATTAGTTTGAATATCTAAGGTCACTTAAAAGCTTTGTACAATTTTGTCTAGCATCCAAGAAGAAGAAAGACATGTGATATTTGGATAGTAGATGCTCTAGGCACATGACCGAAAAGTTCACATTCTTCATCAAGTTTGATAAATACGATGGAGGCTTTGTGACTTTTGGTGACAATGGTAAAGGAAAAGTTATGGCCATAGGTAATGTTGGTAAGAGTTTCTCAACTTTCATTAATGATGTATTTTTTAGTTGATGGATTGAAACACAATCTTCTAAGCATTAGTCAATTGTATGATTTATGTTATTTGGTTATTTTCAAAAAATTGGAATGCTTGGTGGTGTGTGAAAAAAAATCGAAAATATTATTTGAAGCTAAAAGATACTATAATGTGTATGGACAAACTTTAGAGGAATTAAAAGAACAAAATGTAGCTTGTTTTACTTCCATGAAATCTGAAAATTGGTTATGGCACAAGAAATTGGGACATGAAAGCATGTTTTAAATTTCTAAGCGTGTGAAAAAGAATTTGGTTAGAGGTCTTCCTAAAATAAAATTTGACAAAGACATCACTTGTGATGCATGTCAATTGGGTGAACAAACTAAAAATTATTTCAAACCCAAGGATGACATCTCAACCAAAAGACCATTAGAAATGCTACATATTGATCTTTTTAGTCCTACAAGGACTCAAAGTCTTGGTGGTAAGCACTATAGCTTAGTGGTGTTTGATGACTATACTAAGTTTGGATGGATTCATTTCTTGGCTCATAAAAATATTGCTTTCATTGCTTTTTCAACTCTATGCAAAAAGATTCAAAATGAAAAGATTTGAAAATTATTTCCACAAGAAGTGACCATGAAAAAGAATTTTGAAAGTCAAGACTTTGAATCATTTTGTAATGAATTTGAAATTTTACATAATTTTTTATATCCTAAAATACCTCAACAAAATGGAGTTGTTGAAAGGAGAAATCGAAGCCTTCAAGAAATGGCTAGGGCTATGCTTTGTGAAAATGAAATTCCTAAATTCCTTTGGGATGAAGCTGTAAACATAGCTTGTTACATTTTGAATCAAACTATCATTAGAAAATTTTTAAAGAAAACGCCATATGAGCTTTGGAAAGGAGTACCACCCAATCTTAGGTACTTTTATACTTTTGGATGCAAATGTTTTGTGTTAAAAACTAAAGATAATCTTGAAACTTTTGATCCAAAATCTTATGAAGATGTCTTTGTTGGACAATCAACCACTAATAAAGCTTATAGAGTTTACATCAAGGAATATAGAATAATTGAGGAGTCCATATATGCCACTTTTTGTAATTCTAACTCCATTTCAAGTGTTGCTGAGAAAATTGATGCAGGAACTGAGATTGTCCAAAATTCAGATAGAACTAAAAAAAAACTGAACTTACAATGGAAGATGCTGCTCACGATTCTATAGACCAGAATCCAGGAGACGATTCTATTTTGTCTCCTCCTCATATAGAGATTTCTGAAAATCTCAACAAAATTGATCTTATTCGTACTCAACCTGAGATCACCTCACCAAAGCCAAAAGAATGGAAGTTCTTGAAGAACTATCCACATGAATTCATCATTAAAGATCCTTTTTGGATAAAGACAATAGAGGAAGAGCTGGTCTAATTTGAGAAAAATGAGGTCTGGACTCTAGTGCCTTATCCGAATGATAAGAAGGTAACATGTATCAAATAGATCTTTAAAAATAAATTGGGTGAGCATGGTAGTGTTGTTAGAAATAAAGCTAGATTAGTAGCTCAAGGGTTTAATCAAGAGGAGAAAACTGACTTTGATGAGTCATTTACTCTGGTAACTAGAATGAAAGCAATAAGATTATTAACTGTCTATACTGCCCATAAAGGATTTAAACTCTTCCAAATGGATGTTATGTGTGCCTTTTTTGAATGGTTTTATTGATAGGGAAGTATACGTAACTCAACCCCCGATTTTGAAAATAAAGATTTTTCAAACCATGTTTTTAAACCTTTTTTTAAAGCTCTTTATGGTTTGAGACAAGTTCCAAGAGCTTGGCATGAAAGACTTAGCTCTTTCTTGTTGAAAAATGGCTTTCAAAGGGGTTCTACGGATTTTACTCTTTTCATTAAAGAATCTAATGATCATTTCATACTTGTTCAAGTTTAAGTGGATGACATTATGTTTGGATCGGTACATGAAGCCTTGTGTGATGAATTTGGAAAATTAATTACTAGTGAGTTTGATATGAGTATGATGAACTCATATTCTTTCTAGGACTCCAAATCAAACAAACTCCTAGTAGAATTTTTGCACACCAAGGTAAATATGCCAATGAGTTAGTAAAGAAATTTGGTTTAGAAAATTCCAAACCAATGAGTACACCTATGCATCCAAATTTCAAACTTGAAAAGGATGAAAAAGGAAAAGATGTTGATAAAATAAGGTACATATAGAGGAATGATAGGATTTCTCATGAATTTATCTTCCTCTAGACCAGATATTATTTATAATGTGGGTGTGTGTTCTAGATTTCAATCACAACCCAAAGAATCATATCTTTCTGCTGTGAAAAAGATCATTAGATACATTAATTATGCTGTTGATTATGGTCTTTGGTATTCTAAAACTTATGTATTCTGTATAGTTGGGTATTGTGATGCAGATTTTACTAGAGATCATGTGAATAGAAGAAGCATTTCAGGGATTTATTGCCTTATTGGACAATCCTTGAATGTGTGATCATACAAGATGCAAGCCACTATTGCTTTGTCAATGGTTGAGGCCGAATATATATCAACTTCCTCTTGTTGTTCTCAATTGACTTGGTTTAAAACACAACTTGCACATTACAAATTGCAAGTCAATAGTATCCCTCTGTTTTGTGACAATTTGAGTGCAATAAATTTTTTTAAAAAAAAATTCTATTTTACACTCAAGAACTAAGCACATTGAAGTAAAATTTCATTCCATAAAAGAACATGTGCAAAAGGGAACAATTGACATACAATTTGTGAAATCTGAGGATCAATCGGTTGATATTTTTACAAAACCTCTATGTGAAGATAGATTTTTAAAATTGAGAATTACTCTAGGGACTGTTGATTGCTGAGTTTTTTAATTAAACATGCTTAAAAAATTTTTTGGGTGTTTTTCAGGTCGCAGGAAGACAAAACTGGATAGATGATGACTCTCTCTAGATTTCATGAAGTTTAGACTATGTGTTGATAATTTTAAATGAATCTGGATCTGAACTAAATCCTTGGTGGTCAAATGTGTTTTTTTAAAACCACCACTAAGCCCAAGAGAAAGTTGTTTTGTTTTATGAAGTGGGCCTCATTTCTTGTTTCGATCACTTACACCAAAAGGCAGTATTTGTATTCATCATTTTTCAAGTCAAATCAGTTTTAAATTCTTTTCAACTTTTATTTGGCTTGTCATTTCAAAACTGCTTGCATTATTTTTAAAATTCAAAATACCTTAAATCTCATTTTATTAAATTGGTTTGTGTTTTTAAAGAATTTTTTAGCATTTAAAGTAGTTATTATGATAACTTCTCATCTTCTCCACTACTCCCATTTTTCTTTATATATAGAATATTTTTAACTTGTATTTTTTAGTATTTTAGTATTGATCTTAGCAATAAAATTTAAGACAGAATTTTATATCTTAAGGGTAGTGGTGCTGTAAAGTAATCTAAGAAAAAGGGCACAAAGGCAACCAAGGACACGATTTTGAAAAAAGAAGAAGATCCTCTTGCAACCGAGGATGAGGGATCTGATGTCTAATCCTGTTTGATGCTACTGTTTTCTTACAATTTTTTATGACACTAACGATATTACTTATTTTGCACTTGTGGATTGTATATTGAACTATTTTTTGTAGGTTTACCCTCCTTGATAACAAAAAAGGGAGTAAGTATTGTGTGAAAATAATTTGAAATAGTTATATTGAAACTGTTGAACTTCTGATGCTTGAGACTGGCTACAAATTTTATTTGTTTTAAACCATTATTTCATGCAGCTATGATTATGTATATTGCTCTGATTGTGAATATTGCTTATACTTATAGCTTTTGTTTTGGTATCTGAGTTTTCTGCTCCATGATGTTGCTGCGGAAAAATTATTTCTGAAACATTGGTTTATCCTAAGTTTTTGTTCTATTTCTGGATTTTAGTTGTTGAACTCTGTTGATGACTATAACTTAACTTTTATACTTTTACCTGCTCTACACTTTCTGCATATGTTGAACTGTTTCTCCATGCAAGTGTCCCTCCTTAATGACAAAAGGGAGAGAAAGGCTGCTGTCTGTTTCTATCTTGATCTATGATGATGATGTTTGAAACTGCTGTTTATAATGTGTGTTTAAAAATATGCAGCTTGATCTAGTTGTGAATATTGTTTGTAACTTAGCATTTGAGATTTTGAATAAATAGCTTTTAATTAATATTTGGATTAGCTCTTATTCATGCTTGTTTCAAGGCTGGATGATGATATTTGTGAATTGATAATAGCCTTACAAACTTTGACATATGATCAAACATGTTCCTTAAGATACAAAACTATTTGAAAATTATTGGATGTTTGGCATTATTTATGTGAAAAGCTTGTTGGTATCAGGTTATGAAAAGCAAACATTCAAGGAGAGTTTGGAGATCAAAAGAAAAGGGGAGCTTCAAACCAAAGGAAACATCAAAGGAAAATCTCTAAAAACTCCTTTCATTCAATTTCAATTCATTTAACAATGTTTGTCATCAAGGAAAAAATTGTTGAGTTTAGAGAACTAAACTATGATTAAGATGATGACTAAACATTATTGGGTTATTTGTTTATATGATTTGTTGTGTTTGTGTGTAGAAAATTAATTAATTCACATTGGTCCAAGTAGTATGAAAAACAAGCCCATATTACATCTGGCCTAATATGATTTAAACAAAGCACTCATATCATATGATAAATGGCAATGATAGTAAGTAATCTAAACAAGGAAGATAAGAAAAGAAATATGGCCCCATATCAAGTCAGTTTAAACAAACTATTCATTCCAACAATCTTGATCCAAAGATCGAATGGTTAAACCATCAGGAAGGAAGAAAACAAATAAGCCCAAAAACATAAGCAAGCCCATAATCAAACCAAAGTTTAATGGTGATCAACATTCAAATCTACTCATTCATTTAGACAGTAACTAAGTGATTCAAATTCCATTTCATTGGAACCATCACATGACATTACTTCATTTCAATTGAATTAATTACATTCACTTCATCCACCAAAAAGCCAAACTCTCTCTTCTCTCTCCTCTTTCTTCACTTTGGTCACATCACTCACTTAGCAAGAAAGAAAGAAAGAAAGGGAAAGTGTAGAGAGTATGGAGTTTTAAAGGAAAAAAAGCTTGTTGTCAAAACGAAGCAAGAAGGAAGGGATACAACCAAGAAGCTAGTCACTCACGGCCAAACCATATTAAAATGGTAATTTTTTCATTTGTGCTTCATCAAGGATTATTGAAGAAATCAACTGGGTCACAAGCACTGTTCTGAAAAATATGAAGAAAGTAAAGTTAATAGTGCTCTGCTTAGAATTTATGATCAATAAACAAACTTGGAGCCAAAGTAAGAATGCACGGCTCAGATTTAAGATTCTTGAAGAAAAATGTTGAAAGAGCATATTGAAGGTATGATTGCATGTCACTGCTTCTACCCTCTCTCTCCTCTGTGAATGCCGCTGCTGCATCTGTGTATTGGGAGAAGAGAACCAACATGTGCTGAAGAAGTTTTCAAGCCCTGGAAGGTTCACTCCTCTATAATAGGGGTGAACAACCAAGGATTGGAGCAAGGAATGAGAGCACACGTTTGGGTTCTCATAGCTCTTTGAGCTGTTTATTCTTCTCGTTCATGGTTATCATTGAATATTTTTTTCTCAGTTTAGTCTGTCTGTGTTTCATTGGTAAAAAGCAAAATGTGAAGTTTTGTAAGAAAAAACCAATGAGTAGAAAAAGGCAGAGAGTTAAAGAAAAAGCCATAGTTATCTCAGAAATTCTTTGTATGTATTTCTGTTTTGTTCTCATAATCTTGAGGGGATTCCCTTATAAGTTGGATTATCATTTTACTTTTGAAAATTAGGGTGAGTCTTAGTCAAGTTCAGATTGGGTTAGTATCTGGACTTGTCCCAGATAGGATTGGAGTAGATCCTAGGGAGAATTGGTGAATGTTATCTTGTTGAAAAATAGTGAAATTCCGTCACTGTTGTGATGGAAACTGGATGTAGGCTACATTGCACAAGGTAGCTGAACCAGGATACATCTAGATGTTACTTCTTCTTCTCTACTTCAATTTTGTTTTTGTTATTTAGGAGACAAAATGAAAATGTCTCTCAACTCGATATGAGACAAAAGTAAAAATATTTCCAAAATTTCTTTGAAAAAGCAAAAGTAATATTTAGCAAAAAAAAAATTAAAATTAAACCCCCTTCTCTTAGTCACTAATAACCATCAAGTGCTAATGTCACACGTTACATTGGCTGATTGGCATTTGACATTGCCATACGTAGTAGTATTCTAACACAGCTTTGCTGTTCCAAAATCAGATCCAAAAGAACGAAGGAATGAATGAATGAATGATATGTGTGCCGTGTTCTTCACTTGATTCATCCTATATATGGCTGTGGCGTGCTGCTGAACTGCAACTGTATTATCAAGTCTCGTGTTGAAGCAAAAATAACAAAAGCATTGAGTTGGTTGAAAATAATCATAGGTTGATTTCACTGTCAAACACTAATATTAGAGCCTGAACAATTATTTTCTGTAGTCTTCATTTTCCTCTCAAACGTCATTGTTTATATATTATGTGGAAGATTTTGAGTCAGTATCTAAGAGACTAAGATTATTATAATGAACCAATAAATAACACAAAAACCAGCCACTGAGTTATGCCGTGTTCTACACTTGAAAGAACCCTTCAATTCATCCTATGGCTATGATGCAATGCTCCAGTCGAACTCAATGAGTCTTGACTTCACTATCAAAATCACTACTCATTCTCTCTGAAAAATTTACCTTCTTTTATTCATTGCTATTTTATATTAACAAAGTAAACATTAACATGACATGTTTGTGGTTACTATGCTTATAATAGATTAAAAGTATAATTCATATATCACAAACTGTAGTGTCTTGAACTTCTGATCATCAATTCAAAAGCAGTGGTTTTTGTGATAGCACAAACATATGACTGAAACATTAAGACAAAAGACTATCTGCTGATAAAACATTAATTATCATGGGAATTACATTAGCTTCTCTTTCTTGTACCTTGTTATATATCTCAACACCACCGAGAACAATTGAAAGAATTTGAAACGCACTAAACAGAAGACAAACATATAAACTGAAAAACATAAAGACACATCAATATTGTTTCCCAGTGCAGAAGAGAATTTACATAGAAATAGAGGTTGTTGGACAAGGAGGAATAGCTACATCAGTAACCCCTTCTAACATCAACACCACACTCTTCATTGTTGGCCGGAGAGCAGGCTCATCTTGGATACACCATAGTGCCACCTTCACCATATTTTCCAAAACATTCTTATCCACTATTTCCCTGGGAACTAGCTTATGCAACTCTTTAGCAACAAAGCAGTTATAGGTCCAGCTAGAGAGAAGAATCTCCTCTGGTACAGAAACACTAATTTCGATGTTCCTTCTGCAGCATATAACTTCCAGCAGCACAACACCATAGCTGTAAACATCTGCCTTCACTGATATTGGGGTGTTCTTGTGCCATTCTGGAGCCACATACCCTCTTGTCCCTCTAATCCCTGTGAAGGTTCTTGTTTGATCTGGCATTAAGAGTTTTGCTAGACCAAAATCAGATATTTTTGCGGTCCAAAATTCATCCATCAAGATATTTTGAGGCTTTATGTCACAGTGAATAATGGGTGCCTCACACTCTTCATGGAGATAAAGGATCCCTCTTGCAATATCCAGTGCTATTCTCACTCTCTCATCCCAATCTGGACGCTTTTCACCCCCAAAGATGAGCTTTCCAAGGGAACCATTACTCATGTATTCATAGACCAGAAGCCTCTTGGGACCCTCGGCACAAAATCCCAGCAAGCGAACAAGGTTCCTGTGATGTGTTTTTCCGATGGCTCGCACCTCTGCTTGGAACTCTCTTTCTCCTTCTTCAACTAGCTTCTCTAGTCTCTTCACTGCAATGGATCTTCTACTTTTGTATAAGCTGCCTTTGTAGACTGCTCCAAAAGAACCCTTACCCAGCTCTTGCTTGAAACCATTTGTTGCCCGCTTCAGTTCACTGTATGAAAATCTTCTCAAGGCCACTTCTTCATTTAGGCCTAAGTTCCCAGTCTCCATCTGCCTCTGAAGCCTTAGAACTCGAATCTTGTAAATCAGGTGGCAAGAGATGGCGATCATTGAGCATAAAAGAAGAGTGAACACCGATGTGATGACAATGATAGTGACAACTGCTTTGTTGCTAGTACTCCTGATTGGGAGAGGCATGAATACATCATTAGGATTCCTGTTTTTATGGGTGATATTTCCCACCTTTAAGAACATTGTGTTGGCTGAGAACCCTTCAACTCTCCTTGAGACATATCTGAAAGGCATCCCTTGTTTCAAGCAGTTCCCGTTCTCATAAAGGGCACCCCAACAGTTGCAATCAGCCAAACAAGAATCAGAGCATTCTTCTTGGTGCTCCATATAGGCCCCAAAATAAGCGTGATCCTCCCATTGAATATCTAGCATTGTGACCATGTTATAATAGGGTGCAGCTGCGCTGCCTTTCTCACCTCTACACTCTGCAATTGAGAAGTTCCTTTTGCAGCCAAGAGTGCGTTGATCTGGCTCTATAAAGTCGAAACCTTCAAGACAATAGCAGTCCGGTTTGTCGTCGTTGAATGTACAGTAGCTGTTAAAGCCACAGTAACCCTTTACCTCACATCCGTCATCCCATGGCCACTGTGAAACTTTCTTGGACTCACTACCTTTATCATGAGCATACAGCCTGAAAACCCCATCAGGGTCCAGGGTTGCACGATAAATGGTCTGGTTGCTGCCGACACTATCGCCAGAATAAGGTCCATAATGGCTCGAAATAACACTATTGCTACCATTCTTGGACACCAGCAAACCTGTTTTGTTGAGGTAAAGATAAGCTTTGCCTTTGACTATCTTATCACCAAGGTATATATCTGACGGCCAGTAAGCATCCCTCCTCGTGTCAGTTGTGAATTCTGGATACAGACTGAATTCTCCATCATCCTGCATCTTGAGGCGAAATCGTCCACTTGAGTGATTGGTATCTGAAGAACTAGACAACAATTGACCTCCAGAAGGTAGAGATTGACCACCCAACATAGTGTCAGTTGGGTAATCGAAACTCTGCCATATGACACCCTTAGTCTGGTTATATAGTACAAAGTTTCCAGAATCGAGCATGGAAGCGGAGGAAGCAATTGCTTTGGCAATAAGCTTCTGTTTTCCTTGCTCTGTTTGCACAACAAATTTACTTTGTGCAGTCAGCTGTAGAGTTGCATTTGAAGTAACTGGTGGATCGTCTCGGTTTGCAGTCCATACCACCGTATTGTTCTTCGCATCAACCAACCAGATTCCAACGGCATAGCCACTACCTTGCTTATAAAAGCCAAATGCAAATTGGCCAGAAGAAGAGGACCAGTGAGTAGGGTAAGTAGCAGGGTGAAGTAAGGAACCTGGTGTTATGTTTGTAGCTGGAACTTGTGTTTCTGTTGTTCTTCCTACATAACATAAGAACAAGAGCAATAGGAAGATACCAATGGCACTTGCAGAAAGAGTATTCATAACTACTCAAATCAGCACTTTGGTCTTGATAACAAGAGATGCAAACTGGCTCATAACATCATTGCCTTTCGTGCTTTGAACTTTATAGGAAATGCCATACAAAGACCTTGCTTCATCTATAACCACTCAAATCAACATCAAGTGGAAAACTATCAATGGTGCAAACAAATAAGACCAAAATTTTCTTGGACCAGTTGTGGAAAAACACCTAGTGAAGAAAAGCCTAAGAAGCTTTCTAACTAGACAATGAACGTCAATCTTCATTATCACACATTTGCAGTATCTTCTACGGTCTTTAGACCTAGTAAACAAGGAACTCATACATCATTTTATTAAAGCTCAATGAGACCATGAACTCGGTCAAAGTTTCGAGTTAGTGAATCCCCTGTTGAACCGCATAAATCAATATGAATATAACATGTAAATTACCTATGTAATGCAGGGGAAGATTCATCGATTTAAATCCAAAGTGTTGAGAAATGAAAAACTATTATTATGTTGTGAATCTCCACTGGCATACATGTAAATATAATTTATAAACAACTGTTATTATTAATGCAATATGAAAACATAAATCTTTCTTTTTATGTACTCCCATCGATGGCACGACAAGTACAAACGCTACACACAACATGCATGACAAGAACATAAAAATGGACTGTGGTGTCCCTAGATTATTCAACAAAAAAGGCTGGAGAGGGAGGAACCGGAATATCTTTCAGTCCTTCCAACATTAAGATCACATCCTTCATCGTGGGACGAAGAGATGGTTTGTCTTGAACACACCACAACCCCAACTTCACCATTCTTTCCAGTATTTTCCAATCTACATATTCGCCTTCATCATCTGCTACAAGCTTATTCAACTGCCCCGCCGCATAGCATTTATATACCCAGCTGGAAAGAACTATCTCTTCTGGTGATGCAACATTCATGATGAGTTTGGAAAACTCTTATTTAATTTTGATGATGAACAAACATTATTAAAATATTTAAATACAAAATTATTAATTTAATCTTAATTCATACTTGCTTAATTAATAATTTTGTTGTGCAGATTTTATGCTGGGCCGAAACAAAAGAAAATTAACAAAGCCCAACTGTTGCAATTAGAGCTAGTTATAATTGGGCCAGAATAAATTGTTGCAAGCCCAAACAAATGCCTTCCATGCTTGATCCGAAATCAATTTTATCAGGAAAGCAAATGTTATCTAAATGGGTCAGCTTTGATTATAATGTCACAAAGCCCAAATTAATTGAATCAGAATTTTATTGGGTCAGAATTAAGCTTTATTGCAACATAGCCCAAACTCAATTCTGATGAATGTTTCCATACATGACCGAACCCAAGAAGCAAAGAAAATTGGTTCATTGCCTCCAACGGATTCCATTCCTCACTTTGGATGGAATTCAAATTTGATTTAATGCATTGGAAACATAAGAAAGAGAGAGAAGATTGATTTGATGGCTATTATGACTATGCACGCCACTCTAACGGAAGTAAAAGCAAGCTCTTAATGTGTTTAACCACTCTACATTGCTTTTCTTCAGATTCTTTATTTCTCTCTCATCTCTTTCTCTCTTCGGTTATTGCACAGAAAATATTGGCAGCCATGGAAGCAAAAAAGGAGCTACCAAAAGGAGAGAAAACAAGCTACAAGACCATCATGATGATGGCACCAAAATAAAAGTGAGCTGTGGCTAAGATATTCACCAAATGTGGTTAGATTTGGTGAGATCATCTTGAGCCTTTCATGCTCAAAAATGGAAGAAGAAGATTTGGCCAGCTAGAGGAGATTCTTGAAGCATGGCTTGTCTTTGATTCTGCTCAACCACCACAGGGAGTAGCTAGAGTGGCGAAGTGATGGTTGAAGGCAGAGATTGAAGCAGATGAAGTCATTGGTGGAGGCTTCCCTCTTCTATAAAAAGAGAGAACAGCCACGGTTTGGAGCAAGGAGAAAGTGTGAGAGTGCAAGGCACAGTATTCTCAGAGTTACCCGAGCTAACAGATTTCTCTTCTCCTTCAATGTTTTCTGTTTTGTATTTTTCTGTTTAATTTTGTCATGTCTTGAGTCTCATGGAAAAAGGCAAACAAGTGAGGTTTGTATGAAAAAGTCATAGAGCGGAAAAAGGCAGAGAGTGCAAAATTAAAAGAAAAAGCCATAGATGTCTTAGAGGTCCTTTGTTCATCTATGTTGTGTATCATGATTCTGTGGGAATCCCCTTGTAAGTTGGGTTAGCACTTTACAAGTTGTAATCAGATTGATTATAGTGAAATTCCATCATGTTTGTGATGGAGACTGGATGTAGGCTGCACTACACTTAGCAGCCGAACCATGATATATCTGGTTGCAATCTTCTTCTTTTTCTACTCCATTTCTGTTTTCCACTACACAGGAGCAAAAACTAGAATTATCTCGTGCCAAGTGACGAGACAAAACAAAAAATCTCGTGGCAAGGGACGAGACAAAACAAAGTTGCTCGTGTCTAGTGACGAGCAAAAATAGAAAAGTCTTCTCTGAAGGACAGCAAGTGTTAGCATTTAAAAAGGGGGCTAAGATTCAACCCCCTCTTCTCTTAGCCACTGAAACCATCAATTGGTATCAGAGCTTGGTCTCAAAGAGATCAAGCTTTGTAGCTTGGAGTAAAGATCCTCATGGCAGAAAACAGTGGCGCAAGTGTGTTATCATACAATCTGGCTGAAGGTCAATCAAGCAACAGACCTCCCCTCTTCAATGGGAAAAATTATACCTATTGGAAGGAAAGGATGAAGATATTTGTACAAGCCGTGGATTACAGACTTTGGAAGATCATCTTGGAAGGTCCTAAATTTCCAACTACCACAAATGCTCAAGGAGTAGTATCTCTTAAACCAGAAGCAAGCTGGACCGAGGAAGATAGGAAGACGGTGGAGTTAAATGCCAAGGCAACCAATCTGCTTAACTGTGCTATCAGCTTTGAGGAGTACCGACGAGTATCACGATGCACAACGGCAAAGGAAATCTGGGACAAGTTGCAAATCACTCATGAAGGAACTACCATTGTAAAGAAAACTCGGACAGACATGTTAAACAGGGAATATGAAATGTTTGCAATGAAGGAAGGAGAGTCCATTGATGAACTGTTCGAACGGTTCAATATCATCACTGTTGGCTTAGATGCTCTTGGAATCACACATTCAGAATCTGTGCTAGTGAGAAGAGTGTTGAGATATCTCACAAAAGAGTGGGAAACAAAAGCCCTAATCATTTCTGATAGTAGTAACTTAGATTCCATGACACTTGATGATTTGAGAGGAAATATACTTGCTTTTGAAAATTCCTATTTGAAAAAAGATTCAAAAAGGAAAGGAATTGCTTTTTCTTCAATGACTAACCCTCTGGATGATGAATCCAGTGATAACTCTTCTGAAAATGAGTTTGTGTTGTTTGCAAAAAAATTCAGGAAAATGGCAAAGCTCAAAGGCAAAGGCAGCAGCTCCAGGAGGACAAAGAAAAATCTCAGCAAGGTAACCTGTTTCAATTGCAAGGAAATGGGGCATTTCAAATCTGACTGTGATGGCCACATGGGAAGATTTGGAAAATGACTCAGATGATGATGATGAAGAGTCTGAGACTAAATCACAGCCTTGTCTCATGGCAAATGAAGTAGATCAGGTATCATTTCAAAACTCTGACATTGAAGACCTTCATCTTATGATAGACCATCTTTCTGGAAAAATAAGATGTTTTCTAACTGAGAATCAAGATCTTGAACAACAAAATTTCATTCTTAAAGTTGAAAATGACTTTCTCAAAGAAAAACTAAGAGAGGCCGAAACTGCTTGTGATCTTGTGGAAGAGAATAAGCAGTTAAAAGCCCAAGTTAGAAGCTGTGAAAGTAACCATTCTATCCTTGCATATGTGAATTGTTTTAAGCAAAATGAAGAGTTGCTTAAAGAGGTTAAAAGACTTACGGAAGACTTAGCCAAGTTCACCCAAAGTTCTGAAAATTTGAATCAAATCTTGGCTAGTCAAAAACCTCTTTATGATAAAGCTGGGTTGGGTTTTTATAAATCTGAAAAATCACATTTTGAAAACATTGCTTCATCTTCGAATGATGTTAAGTATCAAGACCCAACTTCCTTTAACAAAACAGCAACTCCAAGATTTTGTAGACTATGTAACCGAAGTGGTCATTTTCCAGTTCAATGTTTCTTTGGAGAAAGAATGATAGGTGATAAAGTTTACAAGGTTATTTTTTATTATAATGATCTGGGACACAAGAGATGGTTTAACATGAAAGGATCCAAGAAAATTTGGATACCTAAGGTCACTTGAGTTTATTTTGTAGGTCTGCCTAGCATCCAAGAAAAAGGAAAATATGTGGTACATGGATAGCGGATGCTCTAGGCATATGACCGGAAAGACAACCTTCTTCATAAAGCTTGATGAATATGATGAAGGACTTGTCACTTTCGATGATGATGGTAAGAAAAGATAGTGGCCGTTGGAAAAGTTGGAAAAAGCTTTTCATCTTGTATAAATGATGTTCTTCTTGTAAATGGTTTGAAACATAATTTACTTCATGTAAGCCAATTGTGTGATTTAGGATTTGAAGTTATTTTTAGAAAGTTTGTGTGTTTGGTTGTTTGTGAAAAAACTAGGGATATTCTTTTTGAAGCTAAAAGATGCAACAATGTGTATGGATTAACTCTTGAGGATTTAAAGGAACAAAATGTAACATGCTTATATCAAGTTTGATAAGGATCTTACTTGTGATGCTTGCCAATTGGGCAAACAAGTAAAATCCTCTTTTAAATTAAAAGATGGAATCTCAACCAAAAGGCCATTGGAAATGTTACATATTGATCTTTTTGGTCCTACTAGAACTCAAAGTTTGGGAGGTAAACATTATGGTCTTGTTGTGGTTGATGATTACTCTAGATTTGGTTGGGTACTTTTCCTTGCTCATAAGAATGATGCGTTTTATGCTTTTTCCACCCTTTGCAAGAAAATTCAAAATGAAAAGGATTTGAAAATTTCCCATTTGAGAAGTGATCATGGAAGAGAATTTGAAAATCAAGATTTTGAAAAATTCTGTGATGACTTAGGGATTTCTCATAATTTCTCATGTCCTAGAACACCTCAACAAAATGGGGTGGTTGAAAGAAGGAATCGAAGCCTTCAAGAAATGACTAGGGCCATGCTATGTGAGGTCAGATTGGAGGAGAAACTTCCATTTTGTCTCCTGAGCAGGCACGAGCAACTGAAACAGTGAGACCACCAGAAGTTCATCAAAACTCTACACCTGTCCGAAAGCCTAGAGAATGGAAGTTCATGAGGGGTTATCCTCATGATTTCATCATTGGTGATCCTTCTCAAGGAGTAACAACAAGATCATCCACCAAAAGGCAAACCGAACCTAGCAACCTTGCTCTCTTGTCACAAATAGAGCCCAACAATGTCAAACAAGCTCTTGAGGATCCATCATGGGTCAAAGCAATGCAAGAGGAGCTTGCTCAATTTGACAAGAATAAGGTTTGGACACTAGTACCTCATCCAGATGGTAAGAAGGTAACGGGTACTAAGTGGGTATTTAAAAATAAACTTGGTGAGGATGGACAAGTTGTTCGTAACAAGGTGAATTAAATTTATTCATTTTAAGACCTAAAAAGCATATTTTCACTTTTAAGCACAATTAAAGGAGAAGTTATAAAACCATGCTATTTCATTGAATAAATGTGGGTAAAAGGTTATAAAATCCCCAAAAATCAATACAAGATAAACTGTCAAAATGGGGTTTGTCAGCTGCCCATAAGGGTTTCAAAATGTTTCAAATGGATGTTAAGTGTGCCTTCCTTAATGGTTTTATTGATAGGGAAGTGTATGTGGCTCAACCTCCCGGTTTTGAACATAAAGAATTTCCAAATCATGTTTTTAAATTAACTAAGGCTCTTTATGGTCTTAGACAAGCTCCAAGAGCTTGGTATGCAAGGCTTAGTGCCTTCTTGTTGGAAAATCATTTTCAAAGGGGAACCACCGACACTACCTTATTCATTAAAGCATCTAATGATGATATCCTTCTTGTTCAAGTTTATGTTGATGACATTGTATTTGGTTCGGCCAATGTTTCCTTGTGTGAAGAGTTTGGAAAACTCATGACTAGTGAGTTTGAGATGAGCCTAATGGGAGAGCTTACTTTCTTTCTTGGCCTCCAAATTAAGCAAACTCCTAGTGGTACTTTTATTCACCAAGGAAAGTATGCAAAAGAACTTATCAAAAAGTTTGGCCTAGAAAATTCCAAATCAATGGGCACCTCCATGCATCCCAATACTAAACTTGAAAAAGATGATGATGGCCAAGATGTGGATGAAACAAGGTATAGAGGAATGATAGGTTCACTCATGTACCTTACCTCCTCTAGACCAGATATAGTCCAAAGTGTGGGTGTATGTTCAAGGTTTCAATCACATCCAAAAGAATCCCACCTTACGGCTGTTAAACGCATCATTAGATACATTAAAGGAACTTGTAATTATGGATTATGGTATCCTAAATCTGATGACTTTTGTGCAGTAGGTTTTTGTGATGCAGATTATGCGGGAGATCGAGTAGATAGGAGGAGCACCTCAGGCATGTGTTGCTTCCTTGGAAGCTCACTCAACATATGGTCAAGCAAGAAACAAGCCACAGTGGCTCTATCCACTGCTGAAGCCGAATATGTTTCCGCATCTGCTTGTTGCTCACAATTAATTTGGTTAAAAACACAATTGGAAGATTACAAATTAAAAATCAATAGTATACCCTTATTTTGTGATAATATGAGTGCTATAAACATTTCAAAAAATCCTGTTCTGCACTCAAGAACTAAGCACATTGAGATAAAATATCATTTTATTAGGGAACATGTGCAAAAGGGTACTATTGATATTCAATTTATAAAATCTGAAGACCAAATTGCTGATATTTTTACAAAACCTCTCTGTGAAGATAGATTCTGTACATTGAGAAAAAGTTTGGGAATGTGTGATTTAAGTTTCATTGAAAATCTGTGAATAGTTGACTCTGTTCAGTTTTTGCTCGTAGGTTTGGACGAGATGAAAATAAATGGCACAATGGAAGAGCTGTGGTCAAGGGAGAGGCAACGCAGAATTCAAATTTTATGGGCCCCACCAAATTTCCATAACCCCACCATAACAGTTTTGTTAGTTATCTCTCTATGTACATAAGAATCTTCCTCCTTGTGTCATAATATCTTCTTGGAAGTGGTTATTGTCAAATCAAATCCTTCTCTCCATCTAATCCCTTGATTTAAGGCAACCACTTTTCAGTTTTTGATTTCAAAAGTTAAAAGGGAAATCATCTTTTTGGGTAATAACCACCCATAATGGTCATTAACCGCCCACTAATGATCATTATTTCCATCACTCTCTCTCTCCAAGCCACATTTAATGCGTCACCCACCTTGCTTCTCTCCCACTCCACTTGGTTGTCAACCACACCATTTCATATTCTCATCCCTCCATTACTATGAAAAAGAAAACCGCGCCAAGAAAGAGTGAAAGAATTCTTCTTTCTCAGAAACCATCAACGCCTCAAACCCACACTCATATCCACATTCATTCAACCTCATCATCTTCTCCTTCACCACCATCCAAACAAACAACCACCATGAGAAAAAAAGGTGATCACTCACAAGAGTTCAGGCCGAGGCAAGAACAAAAAACCTGCAGTTGAAGAAGAAGAGCAAGAATCTCATACTTCTCCTACTCCTTCACCTCCACCCTCATCACCGAAGAAGACTACTCCCGGAAAAGGCTCAAAGAAGAATCAAGGGTTTGCACTAAATGACACAACCGAACCTCCGAACTTGGAATCCATGGAATTCCGAGACAAGTATGGCAAGTCTCACTCTCATTTTGATCCAAGCAGATTTAACTCCTGCACCTCTTTTGAGTTTCACAAAGAGGTTATGGAGAAACGTCATTTGTGCACTACCTATCTTGTTAGTCTCAAAAATCTCAAGAACACCAACATTCCCTCTCTGTTCGAACTTCTCAACTGGAAGCCTCTGCTCCTTATCAAAAAACCAGTGTACCCAGGTCTTGTTCGAGAATTTTATGCTAATATGCGACTCATTGATGGCACTCTTCATTCCTATGTCAAAAGGGTTCAAATAGCCCTTTATGCTGAGACAATTGGAGCGGCCCTGGGCTTCAAGGATGAAGGTCCGCGAGCGTATATGGTGGAAAAATGGGACACACAAGTTGGCGTTTCACACAATACCGACCTCCAGCACATTTGCAAGAACCTCTCTGGATTGCATGGCACCATTCCAACCCACAAAGCCCTTGGACCGGTCAATTCCCTGCTTCACAGAATCATCACTCATATTCTGACACCCCAAAGTGGCTCACACAACCAAGTAACATTTTCTGACTGTCTCATATTGTTTGCTTTGGTTACCTCTACTCCTATCTCTTTTGGTTATATTATGATTAGACACATGTGGGATTCTGTTAGAAGCACCAGAAAAGCTAACCTGCCTTATGGTATGTTTTTAACTGGAATATTTGAGTACTTTAAAGTTGATTTGTTGAATGAGAAGGTAGAAAACGATGTGTCTACAATCCGAGGTGGAGGAGTGACTAAGGAAACCAAAGGGCGAAAATCGGACAGTGAGCATGAAGGAAGGCCAGAATCTTCCAAAACAATCAGATCCATTCAACAGATTTTGGGAGAATTCTCAAACATGGCTGACATGATGTTTCGATCTCATAAAGAAGCCCGGAAGCAAGCTTATGAGAATGAGAAAGCTTGGAAAAACTGCAAAGAAAGGGTCAACTTGATGCTGGAACACCTTAACAAGGATTTGGGAGATGATAGTGAAGGAGGCGCTGAGGAAGAGGACATTCAATTCTCTGATGATTAGTGATTTTTTTCTGTTTGATATTGGCTTCATTAGGCTCAATATTTTTTGTATAAGCATGACTTGATACTCACTGCTGTAGGATAATCTCTAGGATACTTTGATACACTCTTACTACTTTAACTTGCACTCTTTTGTTATATTAATCATGGTTTGTGCAGGTGCCCCTTTGATGACAAAAGGGGGAGGAAATTTAGGTTCCAAAATTGAAATTGGAACGAAACAGGGGCTGGAGAAACAGGGGAACAGGGGATGAAATTTTCATTTGAAAATTCATGATCACCCTTGTTCAAAGAAGGCATGTTGTTATTGCATTATGGTCGTTACTGTTTGAACTGCATTTTTTAGTTTATCATGATTAGTTTAATTGGCATTTGGTTCATAATGATTGATTCTCTTTAATGCCTGGCTGTTGTTTCATCATTGATAAACTTGTTGGATTGAAAATTTATTTTTGGCAGTTCCTTTAATTGTGTAAAATATCAAAATTGCCTTGTTTTGTTCTTCAAATATTTTTCATCATATTGTTTTGCTCTGATATCCTAAACAGGAAAATATTTGAAAAATATTTGGATAGCTTTGTGTTGTATGAAATAGTTTGAGCAGTAAATCAGTTTATGATATCAAATGAGTTTTGATTATCAATTAAAACTGCTCATAAATCAAGCATTTAGCATTATAAAATTTGCTAAATAACATTGTTACTTGAAGCTTGATTTAAATGTTACAGGTTTATGCTTCCCTTGAAAAATAGCATATATTAAGGGGGAGCCATGTGACATTTTGAAAGGGGAAGAAATTCAAAATCAAAGGGAGTATTCCTTACTCAATCTTCAAATTTCTTTCCATTTCAATTTTAATAATGTTTGTCATCAAGGGGGAGATTGATGAGTTTGGAAAACTCTTATTTAATTTTGATGATGAACAAACATTATTAAAATATTTAAATACAAAATTATTAATTTGATCTTAATTCATACTTGCTTAATTAATAATTTTGTTGTGCAGATTTTATGCTGGGCCGAAACAAAAGAAAATTAACAAAGCCCAACTGTTGCAATTAGAGCTAGTTATAATTGGGCCAGAATAAATTGTTGCAAGCCCAAACAAATGCCTTCCATGCTTGATCCGAAATCAATTTTATCAGGAAAGCAAATGTTATCTAAATGGGCCAGCTTTGATTATAATGTCACAAAGCCCAAATTAATTGAATCAGAATTTTATTGGGTCAGAATTAAGCTTTATTGCAACATAGCCCAAACTCAATTCTGATGAATGTTTCCATGCATGACCGAACCCAAGAAGCAAAGAAAATTGGTTCATTGCCTCCAACGGATTCCATTCCTCACTTTGGATGGAATTCAAATTTGATTTAATGCATTAGAAACATAAGAAAGAGAGAGAAGATTGATTTGATGGCTATTATGACTATGCACGCCACTCTAACGGAAGTAAAAGCAAGCTCTTAATGTGTTTAACCACTCTACATTGCTTTTCTTCAGATTCTTTATTTCTCTCTCATCTCTTTCTCTCTTCGGTTATTGCACAGAAAATATTGGCAGCCATGGAAGCAAAAAAGGAGCTACCAAAAGGAGAGAAAACAAGCTACAAGACCATCATGATGATGGCACCAAAATAAAAGTGAGCTGTGGCTAAGATATTCACCAAATGTGGATAGATTTGGTGAGACTATCTTGAGCCTCACATGCTAAAAAATGGAAGAAGAAGATTCGGCCAGCTAGAGGAGATTCTTGAAGCATGGCTTGTCTTTGATTCTGCTCAACCACCACAGGGAGTAGCTAGAGTGGCGAAGTGATGGTTGAAGGCAGAGATTGAAGCAGATGAAGTCATTATCATCATGAAGCATCAAGGGCCAGAAATCCATCTTGGAGAGCAAGCCAATGATGGAGAGCTCGGATTGATGAAGAGTGGTGATCAAGAAAGGACTAGAGGTAATTGCATGTTGGTTAATGCATGGTTATCTCTTCTCTCTCTGTGTGGCCGAACCGGTTCTGTGTTTGTTGAAGGAGGAAGAAGTTGGTTCGGTTTTGGCTTCAAGTGTGGAGGCTTTCCTGTTTCTTTAAAAAGGGGAAACAACCACAGTTTGAAGCAAGGAGAAAGTTTGAGAGTGCAAGGCACAGAGTTCTCAGAGCTACCTGAGCTAACAGATTTCTCTTCTCCTTCAATGTTTTCTGTTTTGTATTTTTCTGTTTAATTTTGTCATGTCTTGAGTCTCATGGAAAAAGGCAAACAAGTGAGGTTTGTATGAAAAAGCCATAGAGCGGAAAAAGGCAGAGAGTGCAAAATTAAAAGAAAAAGCCATAGATGTCTTAGAGGTCTTTTGTTCATCTATGTTGTGTATCATGATTCTGTGGGAATCCCCTTGTAAGTTGGGTTAGCACTTTACAAGTTGTAATCAGATTGATTATAGTGAAATTCCATCATGTTTGTGATGGAGACTGGATGTAGGCTGCACTGCACTTAGCAGCCGAACCAGGATATATCTGGGTGCAATCTTCTTCTCTTTCTACTCCATTTCTGTTTTCCACTACACAGGAGCAAAAACTAGTATTATCTCATGCCAAGTGACGAGACAAAACAAAAAATCTCGTGGCAAGGGACGAGACAAAACAAAGTTGCTCGTGTCTAGTGACGAGCAAAAACAGAAAAGTCTTCTCTGAAGGACAGCAAGTGTTAGCATTTAAAAAGGGGGCTAAGATTCAACCCCCCCTTTTCTTAGCCACTGAAACCATCAATTCATATCAATACTGCTTCTACGGCATGCAATCTCCAGTAACACCACCCCAAAACTATAAACATCAGCTTTAACTGACACTGATTCATCCTTCTGCCATTCAGGTGCCAAGTACCTACTTCTCTTGTCATCCATTTTCTTCATTCTTGAATAGCTGGGTTTCAACAGCCTTGCAAATCCAAAATCGGATATCTTTGCAGTCCACATTTCATCCATGAGTATATTCTGAGGCTTTATGTTGCAGTGGATAATCCGAACATCACACTCCTCATGCAGATATAAGACTCCTCTAGCCACGTCTAATGCAATCTTTAATCTCTCTTTCCAAGCCATAGTCATATGAGACTTGAAGAGAAGATCTGCAAGAGACCCATTGCTGAGATATTCAAAAACAAGAAGCTTCCTAGATCCATCAATGCAGAAACCAATGAGCTTCACCAGATTTTTATGATGAGTTCGAGCAATGGCAGTGATTTCTGCTTGGAATTCCCTCTCCCCTTCATCAACAAATTTCTCAAGTCTCCTCACAGCAACCATTCTGTTACTGTCACCTATTGTGCCTCTATAAACCGCTCCAAAAGATCCTCTGCCTATCTCCTCTGCAAAGCCTCCAGTTGATTTCACAAGTTCATCAAAGGAAAATGAACGCAAGGAACATTCTTCTACAAATCCCAGATTTTCACTTGCAGACAATATTGCATACCTATGAACTTGACGCCTGTAAATGATGAAAATATACAATACAAAGACCAAACCAAAAAACGAAATCCAACCCAGAGTAAAGGACAGAATCATTATAAGACTTCTCTTGTCATCAACAAAGAGGGAGGGCTTTGTTGAAGATAGAGCAGTTTCGTTTGAAGTAGGACTTAGGACAATTCCTGAAGGCATCTTCAAGAAGGCCGTCGTTGATGCATCTTTAGAGCTTCTTCCATATAGAAGTGGAAGCTTATATTTTTCGCAGATGCTGCTCTTATATAACACTGCCCTGCAATCACAGTCTTTCTGACAAGACTTCTTGCAAGTTTCCATCTCCATTGGCACAACCAAATAAGGAGAACCACCCCAGTAGATATCCTTCAAGGAAGTCATATTGTACATCGTTGTTGGGTCCTCTATGCTCTCACAATTATCTTTGCTGTGGTTCTGTTCGCAGTCGAGAAACCTGGTATCGTTACCACCACTCTTGATACGGATGAAACCAGGATAACACTGACACATGGCTTTGTCGCTCTTGATGAAGCAGTAACTGTTCAAGCCACAAAGCGGGACTTGACATTTATCCCCCTCCACGGCTTTCCACAGCGTTTGCACACCTGAGCTAGTATTTCCCTTGAATTGGTGAGCATACAATCTGAAGTTCCCATCTTCATCAAGTGTAGCACGGTAGATAAAAGTTGCATTCTTTGACTTGTCTGTGAGGTTCTTGCTACTAGCTAAACACTCTAGTTCAGAACCAGAGGAATAATCTTGTAGGCAAAGCGAACCTTCAATGCTAAGACTGAGCTGTAGATAACCATAACCTTCAAAGTATGTGTTTTTAGCCCAATAAGCATCCTCCGGTTCACATGTGCTGTTCACACGGCAAGCAGCTAGGTGTACATAATCAAACTGACTTCTTAGCCAAAAATGTCCACTCGAATGGTCTGATTGTGACACACTAGAGACCAGCTTCGCTCCACTTGTCAAATTCTGGCCACCTAATATGGTGTCACTTGGCATTGAGTTATGGAAACTACTCCATAACATACTAAAATTCTTATCATAAAGCACAAAGTTGCCAGAATCAAGCATAGATGCTGAAGCCACTTCTACTTTAGCCTGATATAAATAATAAAGTGGAGTGAGAAACTCTGGGTCTTCATTTCCTTGCAGAAGAAGTAGCCCGCCTTCTTTGGTCAATCTCAATGTGGAATTTGAAGGCACTGATGGACTATCACGATTATGAGTCCACACAATTGTGTGGTTAGGTTGATTAAGCAGCCATATTCCAACAGCATAGCTATTACCATGGGGGTAAAAGCCAAAAGCAAAGAGGCCAGAACGTGATGCCCATGAAGCGTGCGTGCCTGTAGGAGATATCACAGACCCTATAGAAATGAGGTGAGTGTGGTTTGTCTCAGCTGTGGTTTCATTTGCAAATAGCATCAACAACACTAGCAATAACAGAGCAGGTGTTGATGCCATAGGATTTTGTGTAGTCTTAACTATTCTGAAATGAGAATGATTCTTAGTGATGAACTCACTAGCCAAAACACAACAGTTAAGTAAGGCTCAGGTTCCATTACAGGAGTTGACTGACTCTCATGCATTGCTGAGTCTCACTCCCAAATTCCACACATGATGCAGAAAGGAGTGGTCCACACTCCACATTCCGTGTGGAAATTAAAATCATGCAATATGCATCAAGTCATTAGCCGTGTCATGCAGGAAATTGGTTCCAAATCTTGGACACAAAACTAGCCAGTCCTCTAAGAATTAACTTTGTCTTTACTCATTGTTGACTTAAGCCAATCTTTATATCTGAGAAATTATACTTACAAATCCAGATTTGCCTAAACTACACCCAATTCCTCCTTGGTTTTTCAATATATATTAACCCCCTTAATATGGTTTGTTTTAATATAAAATACCAAAATTATCCTTGCACTCATCTTCAACTCCTCCTGCTCCGCCCTACCCCACAGTCCCACACTCACCCTCCTCCACTCCCTTTTCCACCACCACCAGCACCGTCAGCAACACTCTACATTATCTTTCATTGCATGAATTTGAGAATGAAAAATTAAAAAAAAAAAAAGAAATAACATCACGCACATTAACATGCTACTGACAGCAAAAAGAATTACAACTAAGAATTAACTGAACTAAAAGCTCAAACAGCAAATGCACACATTAAAAAAATAAAATAAAAAGAGTAAAAATTATAAGTTGAAAAAGAAAGACCTGAATGCGATTTTCTCAAGCGTGGAACAAACAATACCGTTGATTATGATGTCAAAATTACAGAAATTAATTGAAACTGCAGTGGGATCGATGCATGATAAATCAAGGTATATTTTAATAAGAATTATATTATTTAAAATTAATTAAAAAAATATATATAAAGTNTTTTAATTGACGAATTTAGTTTTTTATATAATATTTATATTTTTTTATTTTTAATTATTGTTGAGTTGTTTTTTTTTTTTTATACGTTCTCACCACGATATATTTATCTTGAATTGTTAATTTATATATATTTTTTATTATTTTTTTATTTTTGTATATATGTATTTCATCTGTGTTTTGAATTTGTTTATTTTTTTCTTAATCTCTTGATTGGTATATCATCTTTGTTCGATGATATTAATATTGATGAAGTTAGTTTCTATAATCAATAAAAAATATAAATGAGTAATATAAATAATATTTTGAATAATTAAAATTTTTGTAGTATTATTTATTTTATTTGTTGTAATAGTAATTGAGCCTTAATATTTTTTGTTAGGACAAATATTTTGATAACAATGTATTATTAAGAATCTTTTTTCAAGTTAAAATTATTTATTTTAATTTTAAATATAAATATAAAGTTGCATAAATTTTTCATTTGGATAATGCTTCGGTGTCATTACTATCCTAAAGTGTTATTAGATTTGAGTTATATGTCCAATAAATCTTTTCCATCTCCATCAAATAGCACTAAAATTATTATAGTATTTTGATTTAAAATCTTTAATTTCATTCTAAATTAGTAATAATTATCGAATTAATAACTTATAATTTGATAAAATTTTTTATGATGAGTATATAGAGATATCTTATTATTGGATATTATGTCGTTTGATTACATGTGTCGCAAAAATATTTGTCTCCTTTTGTACGTACTTTCTTCTTACACTTTTTTACATTTAATAACATAGCTCCATCTAAATTTTTCATCAATTTTATTTATAGTTGCAAAAATTATAAAGATCTTTTCTTATTTAAATTTTAAATTTTTATTATCATTAAGTATATAATATTTGAATTGCTATATATGTAAATTAAAAATTAATTATATATTTATTTTGTTACTCTTTAAGTATCAACTCTATTGTTAGTATTTTTGTGAGTTTTTTTTTACATTTACTTTTTCTTCTTCTCCTAATAT
>NC_029772.3:100195779-100211531 GCF_000817695.3 Arachis duranensis | reverse complement strand
ATAATAATAAGAATAAATTTTTTTAGAATATTTATTTTATATATATATATATTGAATAATTTATTTTTAATAAAAATAATTTAAATTGTATAAAATAAAAATATCTGGTAATATTTTTTAATCCATTCTATGAGATAATATTTCAAATGATACAAGCTCAAAATAGTATTGAAAAATATTTAAAATTGGTCTTTAATTTTGTTCATAGCAATTATGAATAAAAAGTATATTTTTATTATACTTTTACTTGGCTTATACAAATTTTTTACATATTTTATTTTCAAATTTTTTATAATATAGACTTTTTCTTCTTATAACAAATGTTTAAATTTGTTCATCACATTTTTTTCACAATTACATGAATGAGGCATTTTTTTGCTGTATTAATAAATCATAATTAAAAATTTGTAAACAAAAAGTATAATTATAAGAATCTTAAAATATAAGTATATGTAAAGTATTAAAAAATAAAAAAGTATATATAGTAAAAAGTAATAAGAGTGTTTTTTATTTTAAAAATATAATAAATATTTTTATTTTGTACTTTATCATCTAATATAATCATTTTTAGGTAAATAGACTCCTCTTCATTTGTTAGTGTAAATATTTTCATAGACAAATTATACAAATTTTGATAAACTAATTATCTATTTATTTGGTGAAATTATCTAAAAATTAGTGTTTCATTGTGTAATTTTGAGATATTTTGTAGTTTAAAAATAATTTAAAAAATTAGAGTCAAAGAAAATTAATTGAAATGAGAACATAAATAATATAATATAAAATTAGAAATCAACAATATGATGATATATATTTAAATGTATTTAATAAAAATATATCAAATTTGAGATTGTTTGTAGGAATCTTCAACTGTTGATGTGAGAGTTTATAAAATAAAATAATAATAATAAAAATCCTACAAATAATGTATAACTGAATCAAATAATATAAAATTTATTATGATCAATGTTATTATCATGACACTTTTTTGGTTAATTTTTAAATTGTGTCAAATAATTAAAATTACTAATATGACATCATTAGAAAAAAATATGATTTAAATTTAATATACAAAAAGTTAAAATCAACTTTTATATAATAAAAAAATAAATTATATCCAATCCTCTCTTAAATAAAGGGTAAGCTATTCCTATAACATGTCTAATTATTATTAGATGAAATAAATTATATCATCACGGTTAATATTAATTTTTAATTTAACTTAAATTTTGACAATTAAACTAATTAAATATAATAAAAAATTTTGTAAATTATAAAGGTTATAAAAGAGATTCTACATTTTATTCCGGTGTTAGAGATAAGAAGTGATATCTACCCTCTTAAATGCGATTTGTGGTCCAACATGTGTATATCGTTTCAAACTCATTGATTGTATCTTTGTAAACCTTTATTTTGGTCATCCATTGACAACATTTCTTCCTTAACTTCTCTGTTATTTCTTTTTCTTTTACTGGAATCTTGTACCCTTCAGGAGTGCTCAAACTCAGTTCTGCACTTGTTTTTCTAACATATTATAATGTTATTGTCACCCCATCATCTATCACCACTTCTACCCACATTTCAAATTCTGTTACTGTTGGTTGAGAGGTCGAAAGACTCATGCCAAGACTGAAGGAAGGTGCACCAAAGTCATCTTTCCAATGCCGAAGACGGGGAGAACTACAAGATGACAGAGAAAAGTTTTAAGTAATAATAAAAAAGCATTATGATATAACATTAAAATTAATAAAAAAATTAAGTAAACTTTATACATTCAATGGAGCTTCTTGCTTGGACCGCCTTGCCGAAGTTTCTTCGTAGGCCTGGTGTTAGGGTTTCAGAGGGCAGTTAGATCAAACAGAAAAGTGTTCAATACTGAACGAAATTTATTATTATTATATACTATCAAAACTAATAAAAATAATTTTAAGTAAAACTTACATATTAAAAGGCGTTGCTTCGATTGCCTTACCAAAATTTTTTCGTAGGCTTGCTGTTAGGGTTCTAGAGGACAGCTAGATTAAACAGAAAAGTGTTCAATAATGAATTGAATTATTATTATATCCCTTCAAAAATAATAAAAAGGATTTTAAGTAAAACTTACACATTAAGAGAAGTTTCTTGCTCCAATTATCTTGTGAAAGTTTCTTCACAAGCCTGGTGTTGGAGATTCAAAGGACAGCTGTATTATAAAAACGTGTTCAATGATGAACCGAAATTATTATTATCTACTATCAAAACTAATAAAAAAAATTTAAGTACAACTTACTCTTTAACAAAAGTATCTTCTGTTTGAGTTTTCGAAGGGACAGAGATAAAAGTCTCTTGTTGTTTTATCTCTTCCACAAGAGAACTTAGAAGAGCCATTGCAATAGAAACTCTAATGAAACTAAGCAAGAAAGGAGTTAATGTTAAAGGATAAGAGTAGGAAAGTAAAATGGAAAAATGCACTAAGTAAAAGCTGCACATTGATTAGAATAGAAAAGTAAGTTAAAAAACTCACATATTCTAAGATTGAGACTGAATTTCTTCTAGAAATTTATTTTTAAAGATCAAGTGTTGTGTTACTGATAATTAAACAAAATTCTGTGTGATTAATTAAACAAAAATTATTAACTAAATTTAAAGCCTAACGTATATATTTAAATGTACATCATTGGAAGTTGTAAACTCTGTTTTTTCTTTTTTTTTTCATGCCATTTCTTTCTTCTAAAAATTATAACCGGGGTTTCAGGAACATTTTTTCTAATAAAAAATATATAAAATTAAAATCATCAATCAAGATTTTTTAATTAAACTAAGAAATGAACCTAAATTAAAAGCAGAAGATTAAAAACACATCAAATTTATTTTTTAGATTCAAATAAATCTCAATTAAACTTAGAAATAAACCGAAATTAGTTCAAATTTAAACAAGCAGTCATGAGACTCAATCATCAATAAAACACATTAAATTCATTTCTAGTTTTAAATGAACCGAAACTATTTCAGATTTGAACCTCAAGTAAACTCTGTTTTTCATGCCATTTTTTGTTCTAAAAATTGTAACTGGAAATTCAGGGGTATTTTCTTTTTCTAATAAAAAGGTACGAAATTAAAAAGATATTCTAATTAAAAGTAGAAGAAGAAAATAAATGTTAAGAGGAATTACTTGGTATTGCTCGGTGTATTTACAGACCATGCCAAGCTTGTTTGTGTTTGTAATACAAATTTGATTTTACTGCCCAAATTTATAGTCGGCCGTCTAAGAAAAAAATAAATATTATTCAGTAAATCCAAAAAATTTACATGAGGTTTTAGGAAAAATTAGCAGAGAAAGAAAAAGAACTTCATATAAAAAACTCAATCTTACATCTACGATAAATCATATCGCGCGTCTGTCGAGTCACAGTCATATGGAGCAACATTTGTTTTTTTAGCGTCATCATTTTTTCTCTTCATTCATTTTTCTTTTTGTTCTTTTTTCAGCACACGTCTCCACTACTTGTTCATTTCTGACAATTCATACAATAAGTTTTGATTTAAAATCAGGATGAACCATAATTAAAAAAATAAATGAACCAAAATTATTTTATATTTGAACAAGCAGTCAAATAAAGTCAATCATCAAGAAAAACACATCGAATATATATACTAGTGACAAATATAAGAGTTAACAAACTTAAGAAGCACACATGAACAATTTTCAGCAAATCCAAGTGAAACTAAACCAGATGAACCTCAAATAAATTTAGAAATGAACCGAAATTATCAATACTTATCACATCATCAGTGAACCTCAATTAATTCACAAATAAATCGAGATTATTTGAAATTTGAACAAGCAGTAAAAAAGACTCAATCAATAAAAACAGAAATATATTTATAACAACAAAATAATCATTTCTGAATCTTACTCATCTTCGGATTCAATTTCACTTTTCGAATCCGTCTGAACAATCTTCCTTTTTTTGCTTTCTTTTTTCGCCACTCTTTGTGGTTGTTTTCTTTTCTTTGGCAGTGTTTTCTCCATTTTTTCTTCTTATCTGCAACACATATAGAAAATTTTGTTAAAATCATAATATAAAATTTTAAATAAATAGATAGTTTTCGATGGTGAGAAGTATACTCAAATTTAGAAAAAAAATTTTCTTCCGAAGATAAAGCAAGATGACAAGTTTTTTTCTTTCTTTTTCTTTTTCTTTTTTCCCCCTTTTTTTTCTTCTATCTCTCCCCCTCAATTATGCTCTTTTTACAATTTCCTAAAACAGAAACTTATTTAGTTAGCACAATAATTTAGAAGCATCTGAACCGAAATTCAAAGAGAAATAATTTTTTTTGTTTACCATTTCATTATTTGTTTCCAAAACAATCCGGTCAACCAGCCTCCTCCATGTCCAGTGCGCCACCCATGGTGGTCCGGGAGCGTCATCTGCTTCTGGATCAGGGAACTTCGTTTCATAGAAATATATTAACATTAACACAAAGACGCAACCATCAACTGAAAGTTTGTTTCCTGCTATCTGAGCTTTGATCTCCTTGATCAGGAAGCTCAGCACATGAGACGCTCAATTTCATTTTTAGACTGTGTCCACACGAAGGACATGTGGTTTATGGACTAGGAAAATTGTGTTTACTATTGTCGGCAACAAAAAGTATTTTTGGACAAAGACGATGAAAGTCCTCTTGAATTTCAACAAGTTTTTCTCCCCTTCAACACTTATATCAATCACAGATTTTATCAAAGATGCCAAAGTAGCACTTTTGAAGTTGTCAGCAATCTTCTTCTGCTGCTCATTCAGTTTACTGTATGCAACTTTTTCAGAAAAATGATTCTCTATAATTTTTGATATAAACAAATTACTTAAGGCTCAATTCATTTTCTGTATCCAAATGAACTTCAAATAAACTAAGAAAGGAACCGATATTACTTAAGGAATAAAAACTTTTGTCAATATCGAACCGAAATATTTTAAGGAAACACTCAAATAAAGAAGTCTATCATCTTTTGTTAAAGATATTTTGGTGTTTCATTTTAATTGGTTTCTATATAATTTATTCAGTATTCTTCGTCCCACATTATTAAATTTTTTAAAAGATTTTCTTTCTAAAAATAATAAAAAAATATTTAAATTGAACTAAAAAAAAGATAATAGATTAACTATTAGATTTTTTTCTGAAATTATTCATGTAAAAAAATATGCTACAATCAATATTAACCATATATATAAAACATACGGGTTATATCGATAGGTCAAACCTCTTAAAATTTTTATAAATAAAAAATAACTAATTTATATTCGTACAATATATAAAATAATTACTATATTATTATTATATTATATATTAAAATTCACTAATTTAAATTTATTTTTATTTTTAATATAAGCATTATAAATAAATAAAACTTTTATAACTAGATATAGTGTAATAAAATATATATAATATTAATTAATTTTTAAAAAATTCTAAAAAAATAATTTTTTTAATAGAGTGTTATTAAAAAAATTTACATTATAAAAGCTAATTTCAACCAATACGATATAATAGGTTATTAAATATATTTAATACAAAATACATTGAATATAAACTTTTGTTGAGTTTAAATTTTAAATAATTTTTAATTGAATTTTGAATATTCTTATTTTAAAGAGTTAGAATATTTTAACATCATCTTTTTCGTATCTTTTTAATTTAGTCTTTGACTTTTTAAATTATAAACCTTATTTATAATTAAGGGTAATATTTCAACACTATCAATTAACTACAGATACAAAAATACAGAAACAATTCTATAGTCATAATTATAATCTAACTTTATAAGCAATACAATGAAACTATATATAAGTAATATAACTAAATTTTATCTATATCTATAGTCACAGTTCATAAATAATATAATTTAATTATATTTATGTTTATAATTAAAATATAAAAAGATACAAAAAAATTATCATGACGGTTATTTTTTCGTTCATAATTTTTTTTATTATTTTTGTTGTGAAACGAAAAGTATCATGATGGTTAGTTTTTTTCGTTCATAATTTTTTATTATTTTTGTTGTGAAACGTTTAATTATTTAATTACTTTCGAAAAAAGATAATTGAATAACACAAAAATTTTTTATTAAGAATAATTTATTTAGATGTGATTAAAAAATAATTAAAAATTATATACAGTAAAAAGTTAATATTATTAAAAAATAAAATTAAAATTCATTTTAAAATTAAAAATAAAGTTTATTTAAAAATAAAATTAAAAATTATGCTTTTTTTCTTTTTTTCTAAAATTTATCTACGAGTAATTCCATAAGTATCTTATGAAGAATAAAAATATTAAACTCATACTGAAATTTATTTTAGTAAAATTTATTTTTATTTTGTTAAACGTTAAATAAACTATTGAAAGGAATTTTGTGCCCTCTATTAGAGGAGAATGATAAACTTCCATACTTTCATTATGTCACGGCGATAATTTGACCCTGTTATTTTTGAAATTATGATTGCACTTCATGATTTTTTACTTTTATCTATAACTTTTTGAATGTGCAAAATAATAATAATAATAATAATAATAATAATAATAATAGTAATGTCACGGTAAAAAAAGAAGTACATCACTAAATAATTTATCATCCAAATTATATATGAATAAAATTGATAATAGGAGGGCTAATACCAAAAAAAATGATAACAAGACTAGAGACTTACAAAACCTTTCTTAAGTTCACAGAAAAAACGTTTATATTTGTGTAACATATAAAATAATTATCATATTATTATTATTATTATTATTATTATTATTACATATTTTTTTTTGGACTTTCTCTTAGTTAAAAGTATAATCATTATAATTTTTTTAATTATTATTGTTAGGGGTATTCGCAAATCGGATATGGCTAAAATTTTGATACAATCCGCATTAAACTCATCAGATCGAATTCGATATCCGCATTTTTTATATTTGGATCAGATATCAAATATATCCATAAAATAAAAAAATTAAAAAGGGTTAACCACAAAAAATGCCCCCGAATTATTCAAACATGGACAAAAATGCACCCGAATTTTACTATCGACAAAAATACTTTTAAATAATTTAAAAACACAACAAAAATACCCAACATTAAATATGTATTTCTCAAAAAATACATTAGAGATTGAATTTTGATGTGATTTTTTGCAAACATGATTAAAAAAATGTGATATTATTATTCTTAAAATTTGGTGATTTTTTGTTAAGTGTATATTGTTTTGTGAGTTTTTAAAAGTATTATTGATTGTTAATAAAAAAATTATAAAAAATATATACTTAACGAAAAATCACCAAATTTTAAGAATAATAATATCTCAATTTTATAATCATTCTAGCAAAAAATTGCATCAAAATTCAATCTCTAAGGTATTTTTTGAAAAAATATATTTACTGTTAGGTATTTTTGTTGTGTTTTTAAATTATTTAAAAGTATTTTTGTCGATAGTAAATTTTGGGTGCATTTTTATCAGCGTTTGAATAATTCAAGAGTATTTTTGGTGGTTAACCCTTTTTAGTTTTTTTATTTTATGGATATATTTGATATCTGATCCAAACATAAAAAATGCGAATATCGAATTTGATTTAATGAGTTTAGTGCGGATTGTATCGAAATTTTAGCTAATTTGATTTGCGAATACCCCTAACAACAATAATTAAAAATATTATAATGATTATACTTTTAACTAAGAGAAAGTCCAAAAAAAATATGAAATATAAGAACAATTTAATCAAATATTTAAAAAAAAATTTACTTTAAATCAATAAGACTTTTTTTGCCCATATAATAATAATAATAATAATAATAATAATAATAATAATAATAATATGGGTAAAAAAAGTCTTACTAACCTTCTTATTATCAATTTTATTCATATATAATTTGGATGATAAATTATTTGGTGATATGTTTCTTTTTTAACCGTGACATTATTATTATTATTATTGTTGTTGTTGTTGTTGTTGTTGTTGTTGTTGTTGTTGTTGTTTTGCACATTCAAAAATTTATAGATAAAAGTGGAAAAATCATGAAGTGCAATCATAACTTCAAAAATAACAGGGTCAAATTATCGCCGTAACATAATGGAAATATGAAAGTTTATCATTTTTCTCTAATGGAGGACACAAAATTCCTTTCAATAGTTTATTTAACGTTTAACAAAATAAAAATAAATTTTACTAAAATAAATTTTAGTATGAGTTTAATATTTTTATTCATCATAAGATACTTATAGAATTACTCGTAGATAAATTAAAAAAAAAGAAAAAAAACATGATTTTTAATTTTATTTTTAAATAAATTTTATTTTTAATTTTAAAATAAATTTTAATTTTATTTTTACTAATATTAATTTTTTACCATATATAATTTTTAATTTTTTTAATCCCATCTAAATAAGTTACTCTTAACAAAATTTTTAGTATTATTCAATTATCTTTTTTAGAAAGTAATTAAATATTAAAACAATTAAACGTTTAACAACAAAAATAATAAAAAAATTATGAACGAAAAAAATTAACCATCATGATACATTTCCTTTCACAACAAAAATAGTAAAAAATTATGAACAAAAAAATTAACCATTATGATAATTTTTTGTATTTTTTATATTTTAATTATAAACATAATATAATTAGATTATATTATTTATGAAATGTGACTATAAATATAGATAAAATTTAGTTATATTACTTATATATAGTTTCATTGTATTGCTTTTAAAGTTCGATTATAATTATGACTATAGAATTGTTTCTGTATTTTTATATGTGTGGCTAATTGATAGTGTTAAAATATTACCCTTAATTATAAATAAGGTTTATAATTTAAAAAATCAAAGATTAAATTAAAAAGATACGAAAAAGATGATGTTAAAATATTCTAACTCTTTAAAATAAAAATATTCGAAATTTAATTAAAGATTATTTAAAATTTAAACTCAACAAAAAGTTTATATTCAATGTATTTTGTATTAAAAATATTTAATAACCTATTATATCGTATTGGTTGAAATTAGCTTTTATAATGTTAATTTTTTTAATAACACTCTATTAGAAAGAAATTATTTTTTCAGAATTTTTAAAAAATTGATTAATATTATATATATTTTGTTACACTACATCTAGTTATAAAAATTTTATTTATTTCTAATGCTTATATTAAAAATGAAAATAAATTTAAATTAGTGAATTTTAATCTATAATATAATAATAATATAGTAATTGTTTTATATATCAGACGAATATAAATTAGTTATTTTTTATTTATAAAAATTTTAAAGGTTTGAGCTATCGATACAACTCGTATGATAAATTTTACTTTTAAAAAATTATATATATATATATGTTTAATATTGATTGTGGCATATTTTTTTATATGAACAATTTCAGAAAAAAATCTAATAGTTAATTTATTACCTTTTTGGTTTTTAGTCCAATTTAAATATTTTTTATTATTTTTGAAAAGAAAATCTTTTAAGAAAGTTAATAATGTGTAACAAAGAACACTGAATAAATTATACAGAAACCAATTAAAATGTAACACTAAAATATCTTTAGCAAAAGATGACATAGGCATCTTTATTTGAATGTTCCCCAATATTTTAGTATAAACAAATTAATATAAAACTAACAAAATGATCAAAAAAGAAAAATACAAATGTAAAATATAAAAGGTATAATACCGCCGAAATTTATGCCGAGCGCATCTCTTATTTTGGCAGGGGTTATGTAGATTTTGCCATAACGAGTGTCCAAGCATCCATGATAGAGATCAAAGCAATGAATCAATCTCCTCAAGAGTTTGTGAGAGACATTCAATTCTGAGATATGTCTCAGTGCACCGTATCTCATTTCTTCAATAATAGTTTTCTTTCTTCACTCAATTCGGTGAACACCCTAGCTATGGATCTTGTTGAGCATCTCAGATCATGTGTTTTCTGCAAGAATTTGAAATATTATGTTATGATATATTTATGATACAAAAATAGCGTTGCTTTAATCTGTATATGTTTACGTTATAATGCGACTCTTCCTTTTTTGAGATGGTCATCTTTTTCATTTTTGCTGTAAGGAAGAAAAAATTTGATCCGTACTTAACAAGTGAACCTCACTCAATTCACAAATGAACCGAATTTGGTTTAGATTTGAACAAAAACTAACCAAACAACTCCACATGAATAAGTTCATCAAATTCAAGCGAAACAAAACCAAATGAACATAAATTAGACTAAAAAATGAACCTAAATTTCTTAAGGAATAAGAAATTGGATCAATACTTAACAGTAGCATGAAATGAACCTCACTCAATGCATAAATAAACCGAATTTTGTTCAAATTTGAACAAAAAGTCATAAAGAGTCAATGAACAAGAAAAACACATTGAATTCATTAATTTAACAGCAACATCAAGTGAATCTCAGTTAATTCACAAATGAACTGAATTTGGTCCAAATTTGAAAAAAAAACTAACCAAACAACACCACATAAACAAGTTCAGCAAATTCAAGCGGAACCAAACCAAATGAACGTAAATTAAACTAAGAAATTAACTTAAATTTCTTAAAGAATAACAAATTGGGTCAATACTTAACATTAGTATCAAATGAACCTAACTTAATTCACAAATGAACCGAATTTGGTTCAGATTTGAACAAAACGTCATAAATATTCAATCACCAAGAAAAGCACATTTCAATTCATTTCTGCATGCAAATAAACTCAATTAAACTAAGAGATGAACCGAATTATTTATCAGAACCAATAAATTAATAACACAGTTTCATTTGATGCCCTACTTACGAAGAAAAACAAAAAAAAAATAGAATCAAAGAAACTCGATCTACTAAATAAACGAACTCGATCCACTAAACCTTAAATCAAACTAGAAGAAACGTGAGAGTTGCGAGAAATTAACTGAACATAATAACAATAATTTTCTTAGTACCTTACAGAATCTTTGTTCTTGTTTTTATGTGTATTTTGTTAATAAATTCAAATGCTCCACCCGATTATGCAGTAGTTTCTGCAGAGAATTTGGTTGCAATTTCAAATTGGAAGAACGAACATTTTTTCATATTCTAGCGTAAATTGAATTTGTCAATTCTTAATGTTTGGGAGTTTTCGGTGCGTGCAGCATGCGTCTCATTGGTGAGAGAATTTTTTTTGGTATCGAAGCTGCTTAGTTGAACTTAAATATAGAAATACTTGGATGTGTAATTAGATTAAAAAAATAAAACCATGTCAAAACTCTGTAGAGAAGTTGGGCAATAAATGACCTAAATCTGATTAACGTCCAGATAATCAAAAGTTCAAAACGTTATCGGGCAGAGAACTAAAAATCACATTACTCCTTTATCACTAAAGCCCTTGTCTCTGACTTTTTTACCGATTGCACTTTGTTTTGCAACTCTTCTGGTTTTAGTTGCACTCTTCGTCTCTTCGCCTCTTCGGTACGCTCAAACTTTTGAAGCATTTCAGTTCTACCTGTTTTACTACACTATATTGAAAACTCAAAAGGTTAAGGTTTGCAACCTCTAGCTCAGCATTTTGCTACAATCTATTGTCAACTAGGAAAAATATGCAAGGCACACGTAGCCACAGAAATGATTTTCAAATTGGAACCTATAACATTATAGTATGAAGCAGATACAAAATATATAACTATTAAGTATTAACTACAGATATAGAATATGACCGTCAACGAACTATCAACAGTCAAAACAGAACAACTGTGATTTCCAGACTCTTTATTATATGGAACCCTATGATTATATAAAAATTAATTCCATCTTTACATTTAGAATTACATCAGTGTTAGTATCTAAGCCGTGCATAACAAAGGCGGATTTCAGGGTAAAAGGGTGGGACAGAGAAGCCATCCCCACCACACTGCCGTGAAAAGCAACGAAGCAAGTTACTTGGCCGCTTGTTCCAGAACTGGAACTTTCTTCCATGTTTCTTCCAATCCACTAATCTTCAGTGGCGGCAACGAAAAAACACTAACTGTCGAGCTCCCGCTTCTAATTTCCTGCAATACGTGCAATGCTGATATAGTACTCTTCATGTAGAGGCTCTCCATGTACTCGATCTCTGATAATTCCTTAGGTATCAAGAAACCATTGCTCTTGGTAGTGGTGGAAGTTGAAGGACCACATCCTTCAGCTTGGGGAGTTGTCTCGCCAGAAGGTGGAGAATCAATCACTGGGAAAAGACGATCAAGCATCGCTTCGCACTCCTTCACTAGGTTGTAGAGCAGATCAGTGGTAAAGAAAGGTTGTTGCAAGACCTTCTGTATGAAGGGCAACCGGATGAGAGCACCAGTTCTCTTGTCATACTTTTTCAGTATTTTCACTAGCCCTGTGGATAGAAAAATGAGGTTACAATTAGTTAGTTGTCTGGAGCTGCTGATTCGATAGAAGACAAAGACCTTATGTAATAATCCACAATAAATACTCGAAATAACCAAATTTAGGCTAATCACAGAAACTTATCTCTAAACCTATCTCTATAAAAAGTTGAAAACCGCAGCTTATTGTTTAAAGACCAGATCACCATCTACCGACAGCTAACTAGTACATTTTTTAAAGAATAAAATAAAAAGGTGAACTACCCTGTTTGATTGTTTAAGCTTTTAGATGATTAGCCTGTGCATAATTTTCAACAGGAATATTTGTGATGCTCGGCATATACTATTCTAAAGCAAAGAATGATAAGCCATAATGGGGTATCAAAAAGCCCGGATGTTCAATTTTCAGATTTCTTTATTCCAAGATAAGCATATGGTCACAAGTTGTCCACCGATTTCTAAGAAATAATGGACAATATGAATTAGAAATGAATCCTATTCCATCTTATTTCTTGATCTCATCCATTGCATTCATAAATGGCATAATTTTAAATGGCATAATTTTAAAGTGAATGCGACACATATTTTATCATATAAAGGTTTGCAACTTGTAAATATAATAATAAATAATTCAATACGAATATATGAAAAGTAAGTTAACATATTTGCTGAGTGTTGACAATTAAAACTTGGGAAAGTACCTGTGTAGTTAAGGGCACTGTAGTTCTCCAGCAAGACCATCTCTCCATGAAAATCCACAATTTCCTTGCGAATTTTCATCAACTCTTCACTGGAAACCTTCACCTTGGCCACCCTGTCCTGAAGCTCCTGCATATTTAAACCGCAACAAACATTAGTGACACACTTACATATCCAGCTAGCTCTTCTATAATAAACATTAATCCAATTAAGCATGCTTATCCTAATTAATTAATTAATTAGCTTAAAAAGTTCCAGTAATTTTCTGGAGAATAAAAGTAGACATTGACATTGCCAAATTGAAACAAGTATAGTTACTTTGCCTAGTGGAGACAGGAGACCTAATATTTTATTATATCATCGTATCAAATGTCGAATAAAATAATCAAATTCATAATTTGCTAGTATGTTTCATTGCTAATCAACCTAACTAAATTAAAATTCCACATAAAACTTAAAATAGATTCGGAACTTTTCTTTCTTTTTAAATTTCTTGGATTAGTTAACGAATCGAAGAGATTAATTACGCACCTTGAGCCTGATAATGTACTCTTCCTCCTTCTCGACGAAGAAGTTATTGAATTTCTCGAGCTCTTTTTCAAGGAGATTCCTGAAGTCAAGTTCCTCCTTGGAGATTTCCGGTGCGGCGGCGTCGGAATCTCCGGGGGCGTCGAGCCTAGGGCGTTTGGCAGGGCGGTCGTCGGACTTAGGAGCAGGGTCCAATTGCTTGAGCTTCTTCTTGAGCTCCTTGTAGGAGAGGAACTTGTCGCGCCATTCCGGTAGGGTTTTCTCGATCTGGTTACTCAGGCTCTTTCCGAATTTCATGGCTTTCCGTTAAAGAAAAAAACGAACAGAAAGATGAAATTTCAGATGAAAGAAAAAAGAAGGTAGTGATTTGTATGAGTTGGTAATTGGTATGGTATAGTATGTGTGAAGAAATAATAAATATAGAGGAATGTGTGAAGGCGAAAGAATATATATGAGTTTGGTTGCGAATGCGATGATAGGGAAGAAGAGGAGGAGGAGGAGAGGGGAGAAGTGAGAGAAGATGAGAGATATAACGGTATAGGAGAAGAGAATATTCGAGGGTATAGTTGGAATATCCGTAAATAGGAGTATATCTTGGGTTTTATTCCCCTCTCTACTGTCCTCCCAAGGGAGTGGTTGTGCTTCTCCACTTGCTTTAATACTCACTGCTATATGTGCTATCTATCTGTGGTGTGAGTTTTTATTTACAATACTTATTAAATTTTAATTATTTTATTAATTCTTATAATTTTACTAAATTTATAATTAAATTTTTATATTATTTTTAATTAAATTTTTATATTATTTTTAATTTTATAATTAAATATTTTTTATATAAAAATATTAAAATTAACCGAATATTAGAATTAATAGAATAATTAAATAAAAAAATTTTACAAAATAAAATAAATAATTTTTAATTTTTAATACTTATATTTTGTACACACATTATAATCTTGCTCTTTTTTTTAGAAAATGATAGGGTGTTAATATTTTTAAGGGAAAAATATTGATCACTTAATATTTATAAGTTTTTGTTAATAATAAAACTTGTCTCCAATTTTGTTTAAGAATTATTCATAGCTTTATTACTTCTAAAAGAAAGTCATATTTGTAATAGGATGAAATTTTGGTTTTTGGTTACCCAATGCCCTAATGTGATATATGTGAATGCGAATATTTAGCGGTTGTTTGGATAAGGTTTTAATAAAAGATTTTTTTAATTAATTTTTTTAAAAAATTTTTATAGAATCGAGTTATCTTTTTTTAAAAGATTTTATAAAAAAATAAAAGTAATTTTATATTTAGGTATCTCATGCAAAAAGATATTTTTATTTATCAATTATGTTTGTGTATAAAAATATAAAAGTATTTTTTGTTTATTTATTATATGAAAAACATCCTTTTATATTTTTTTAAATTCTTTTAAAAAAAGATGTAAATTGTAGCTTCTTAAAAAGATATTCTTTTTATTTTTCTAATACTTTTACTTTTACTCCTACGATTTTACCAAATACGCTAAAAAATAAAAAAATCTTTTTCATTAAAAAAGATCTTTTTTTATCAACTTAATGACGTTCAAACAAGCGTTTATAAATTATGGTTTAGAAAATAAATAGAAATTGAATTTATAAAGAAAAAAAGTTTAGGAAGCCAATACTTTTATTAAAATTTGACCAATATTTAACTAATAAAAAATAAATAATTTTATTAAATAAAATTTCACACTACTAAAAATATTAATAATAATTAATTAATGATTATAAATTTTATTACAAAATTTGCTCCCCTGCAATCTTCTTATAAAGAACTCAAATAGGATTTGTGATTTGGATTCATTAACAAAAATGAAATTTCAATGTTTTTGTTTATATTTTTATGTATTATTATGTAGTGAATATAAGACTAAATCACTAAATGAATACATGTCAGATTATTTTGTATTTTATACAACTTGATAATCCAAATGTTGTTGCGTTAAAAGTTAAAACATATATTTTTAAAATTCCCCAACATATATATGTCATGAAAAGGAAATATTCATTGCATAGAATATGAAAATACAATGATAACCTCTTTTATGATGGAATGAGATTCCATGCCATGCTTCATCATAAATTTAGTAATTATATAAATCAGTTAACTTTTTCTATATTAACATTAAAAC
>NC_029772.3:100191019-100195582 GCF_000817695.3 Arachis duranensis | reverse complement strand
TTTTTAAAATTAAAATATATATTTTTATATTTATTAAATTAAATATTAACTTTTATTTGTTTTAATAAATTAAATATTATTTTTTAAGTATCATAGCATTCACTTTATTATTAATAGTGCTTTTAAAACCTAATCAATCTCGTAATCAAATCGTGAATAATTTTATAGATGAGTCAAACTGGTCCAACTATGGGAATAGATAGTGGTGTCAACTTAAAAGATAATACATTAATTAAAATAAAAATAACTGCAACAAAAGCAGAAAAGTTTGAGTAAATTTAAGCCCAGCAAGGTAGAAGGCCTAAGCAAAGGGAAAGCGAAGTCAAGGTTTATTAATTTATGACGCATGGTATAATGCCAAGGCATTTGGAATATCCGATTTTTGCTACCAAGTCCATAATACGACATTTGGGATCCTTAATTAATTAAAATAACTAATTAATTAATATATAGTGCCAGGTGGCACCGCTTTCTCCCCCCTGTCTAACAGAGAGCATTAATTACGTGACAACGTCGAATCACATGCATTTGCAGTTTCCTTCTTTTCAGTTACATGTCCTGTGCCTACTGCCACTTGGTAAAACTAAAATCCGCATCTTTGAATGGATATTCTTAGCAACCATGAACTGGATTCTACCATCCTCATAATAATTATAATAAATAATTCTAATTTTCTTTTAAAATTATCAAAAGTGGAGTTTCCATCTTAAAACAAGATTATTTGTTCATCTAATGAAATTGATCCCCCACAAATTCTTTCAGCTCAATACATAAAGCACAAGTAATAATGCATATTAAAAAAAAATCAATTATCAATGAGTTGTTACATATAAAAATATATATTTGATATTATTATGAAAAAAATTTATTATACTAATAATAATTTAAATAAATTAATTATTCTAATAATTAATTATTATTTAAAAAATTATATATATAATATTTAATTTAATGAAAAATTTTTAGTGCACTTAAAATATTTTTGCAGAATTAATTTCATTAGAGTAGTAAATGTAGACTATGTTGTGTTTTGTACGAGTTACATTATATTAGGAAGACAGGATATTAATATTCTTTAAATCAAATAGTCAATCAAAATTATATATGGTTTGTTATTTTATTTGAAAATGATGAAATAAATCATCAATTTTATTTGTACTATCATTGACTCTAATTTTCACATATGTGTGAGCCAATTTAGCTGAAATTTGACTATCATATAACTTGTTCAGTAAAGTATCGTTTTTATCCTTAACGTTTGGGGTAAGTTTTATTTGTGTCTTTAATATTTAAATCGTCCTATTTGTATTTTTAATATTTATAAAAATGATTCAATATTATTCTATTATCAATTATACTAACAAATTACATTATATTTTTTAATTATTTTCACTTTGAGATATTAATTCTCAATTAGGTCTCACTTGAAAGTGTTCGATTTTAATATTATACCCACTATTTGTGTTTAAATTCAATTATGTCCCTAGAAAAGTGAATTATGTAAATGTTGTAGGAATTAGTTTAAACTTTTAATGAGTTATTTTTTGAAGTGGATCATCGATTCTATTCCAGACATTTATATTCTAACTTCAAGAAGAGATTTTCAAAACTCAAACTAAAGCATTCATGATGTGTACTTGATGGCAGGATAATATTGAATCACTTTTACAAACGTTAAGGATACAAATAGGACAATTTAAACATTAGAGACACAAATAAAATTAATCCTAAACGTTAGGGACAAAAACGATACTTTACTCTAACTTGTTCCAAAAGTACTTTTCCTTAATATAGTTTTAACTACTTTAAAAATACTTAGGGTTGTAGGAAAATAAAATCAAACCCATTAAGCATACTATAGTAAATCTAAACCTATGCCCAATAATCAGTCTCACATAAGCATCATAATTAGTGTTATTGAAAAATCACTTTATAACATATTTATAACATAATAAGAAGGATCAGTCTCAAATTTCTCTAATTGCACACAGTCCTTCATAAAAATAAATGCCCCTATATATATATATACTTAGAAGGAAATAACTTATCTTTGCAAAAAGGCGAAGGAAATAAATAAGGAAATATATTTCCATTTTTGACATTAGGAAATATATTTGCATAAGAGAGACATGTGTGAAGGAGTTTAATTTTTTAATTTGATGGTATGTAGTAGCTAACATATCATAAAAAGCATATGGGTTTGGCATATCCTTAACTCCAACTAGAAAAACCAAGCATACCTTTGGCATATTCCATTTAAACTCCCTTTATTCCCGCAGGGACTCCATACTCTTCAATTAAAGTTCATAGGGACCACTTTAGCTTGGTTCTTCCATATCTTCTTTTCTTCTATTTTTAATTTCAAAACAAAAACAAACCAGCAACTAACAATTTTTATTATTATTATTTGTTTACTACTGCTCTATGTTTCGTTTAAAAGATTATATTTCTTGTTTCTAAGCACAACGTAACTAGATATCATTGTTTAATACTGCCGGTGTGATGCTGATGATATTACTAGTACATTTGTTCCTTATTGCATTGGATTTGATCTCTTCTACACGGGTCTACGCTTGTAACGTAGTCAACCATAAAATATGAAAAAATTTATTTCAGTATCCAATGAATCTGTAATTATATTTTCTAATACTATTGAGTAATTGTGTAATTTTAATACTGTATAAGAATAATAAGGTTACTAGTTTTTCAGTAATATCATATCCGATCATTTAATATTCATTTTCTTTGGTCTAATTAATAATTAATAGATTATAATGACATAAGGGGGGCAAAAAAATGTTTGCTTCCCGAAGGTAGGGATATTTCCTAAAAAGTGGAGACTTGTGTCCCTCTCTTAAGTTGGAACTAAGCAAGAAAACAAAAAAATATTGTACCTTCTTTTCCTTCCTTTCCTACACTGATGGGTCATGGCCCTTTAATTTTCAATCCTTGTTATCACCCATTACTTTTCAAACAAATATATATGTGTGCGTGAATGTGATTGATGGCTATAATTATAGTGTTTATGATGGTTATGAAATTTTGAATATACTTAACAAATATAATTAAAATTAAAGTTATATATTTTTTATTCTTTGATCATTTTATTTTTTGAAAATAAAAAAGTAAAAAATATGATCAAATTTAAAAGTATTATAAAATAAAAAAAAAACATATACGTATCTTTAACATTAGTTAAAGTTTTTAAATATTGTCAAAATTTCATAACCATCATATTCGCCACAGGAATAACCGAATAAACTAAATAAATAATATATAATTAGATTAATTATTATTGAATTTTTTTTAAAATGTTAATACTAATTAATAAAGTAATTTATAAAATAGGTTGTTTTTTCAAGGATCTCCACCAAAAGGGAAGAGAAAAGTTTGTTCAGTACAACCACAAAGTCAAAACATCTACAATATCATAAAAAAAACTACTACCACAATAATAACATCAATCTTAGAACAATAGTCATTCTTTTCGCATTGTCTTTAAAATAAGCGATGTTTTAAATAGAAATGTCAACAGAATAGAATGGGAGCAAAAAATGTCTTTTTGCTCTCCATCCTCACTTTTAGATTTGTTCTTCATTTTCGTCGTCGTTTCCATTCTCTGCCGTAAAAAAATATTATTCCCCATTCTCATTTTTCACAGGATTTCATTCTCCGTAGAGACTCCATTCCTCATCTATCTAATAATTCTAACTAATTATTAATTTCTATATGAATAAAGTTGTAAGTATCCATCCTATACAAAAACAGTAAGATTTTATACAAAAAGTCTAAATGATACATGATGATTTCTTTTGAAATGACGCAGTAGGAGGACGCAACGACGAGTCAGAGGACAAAGCAGCGGAGGAGGTGAGAGACGCGACAACAAAGAAGAAAATGGACATGACGGCAGAGTTACGAAATGGAACGCCACAAATAGAAAGCACGACGCGGTGAGGGTGATGGCACAGTGAGGTGTGACGATGCAGTGAGAAGGGAGAGTGGCGAGGAGGTAGCTACAGAGAGGTTGGATGGAGTATAAACTACGTTAGGAATCTTTGAATTGAAGAAGGATTATGCAAATGAAGATGTGTGAGAGAGAGATAGAAAAATGATTGAAAAATATATATGAGAAAGAAACTATTAAAGATAATTCAACAAATTTATAAATTTCGGGGAATAGCAGGGATAGGACGGGGATCCCTGCTCGAGTCCTCGCACATGCTTCGGAAGAATTTTGTCTCCCATTCCTATCTCCGCGAAAAAAATTTCTCACAGTCGGATTCCCATTTAGAACAATCCCTACAAAAATTCTCACATCTGAAATATTTTGCCATCCCTAATTTTAAATAATAACTAATCAGCAGCAAACACTTTTTACAAATTACACCAAGAAAAATCAATTCCTAATTATACACCTAATAATACTATTATCAACTTTTGATGAAATCCTTTGGTTGAGCTTTGTTGATTTCTATGTTGCTCACCATTTGCACGGGGTTCATGAATTTGTTTCTTTCGAAGTTTAATCTCCAATATATCTCTGAGGTTTTTTTTTTTTTT
>NC_029772.3:100180084-100190988 GCF_000817695.3 Arachis duranensis | reverse complement strand
ATAAGAGTAGCCACGACTCGTCCGTTTTAAATGTTTATTCCTCTATTATACTAAAAACTTCTTTAAAGATAAATTGCACAACAATTTTAATTCCATCCACCAAAACTATCAATCTATTATCTGCATAAATTCTGCACATAACCATCAACACTTAGCTTTTAAAAAGTTAGGACAGATATTTCTTTCACCCACTTCTCTATTCCTATAATTAAAGGCAGAACAAACATAAAATTTGAAAAAAAATCAAAATTTAATTTTTAAATATATAAAAATTAAAATAAAATTTTAAAGAAAACTAAACTAAAATTTACACATAATTTATAAAAAAAAATAAAATTTAAAGGGAATTATTTTTTTTATTTATCATCATCTCTTATTACTCACATCAATATTAAAACAATTCTCTAATGTCGATCGATCTCATCAAATTTACCTTTTCTATACATAAAGTATTTGTCCATAATTTTTTTATAAATACTCCAATGAACAAAAAAGATTCACATCATCATCAGATTTACCACAAAAGAAAAATGTTGTTTCGTTTTTTCTAATAATTTTAATTTTTGAGTTTTGTGAGTCTTTTCTTTATGTTTACTTTTTCAAGAACCGCGAGTCATACTATCATCTCAACTCTGTTAAGATGACTCCTTTTCATAAGTTGTCATAACAGTATAACAAAATTCTATTTAAATCTGTAGTGTTGAGTAGTAAAATAGTGGAGCAAGCATCATATGAGAGGGAGACTCTGAAAAGAGAGAAAAAGATAGTTAAATGATGAAAAATTTTATTGCTTTTGTCATTACTATTATTTACATATATACAGGAACATTAGACACCCTAATCCTAATAAACATACTCTATCTAACAATTTATATACACTAGAGTACCTCAAGAGTATCTAAGAAGTACCTAATTAACAAGATAAATTACCATTTAATATATAACCTTAATTACATCCCCCTCAAGATGGGGCACATGAAAATTGATGAGACCCAGTTTGTCATTACAAGAGAAGAAGCTTTTAGGTGATAGTGACTTGGTTAAGATTTGTTGAAGAAACTAGAAGGAGCTTAATCAGTCCTTCCTAAACTCCCTTCCTAAACTCTATTACGAATAGTATGACGGTCAATCTCTATATACTTAGTCCTTTCGTAAAAAACTGAATTATCAGCTATATGGAGAGCGAATTGCTTGTCACAGTACATAACAATATAGGACGAGAGAGGTATTATAAAATTTTTCAACAAGTAATAAAGTCACACTCCCTCACAAGTGGCAAGAGTCATGGCTCTATATTCAGCTTCAGAGCAAGCTACAGTGTGTTGCTTCTTACTTCGCCAAGAAATCAATGACTTTCCAAGGAAGAAACGAAATCCAGATGGTAAAAGTTTAGTGTCTGTACAAGCTCCCAATCTGAGTCAGAGAAGACAGTGAGTGTGACATTGTTAGAGGCAAAAAATAACACTCCCTTAGCCGGAGCACTTTAAAATATCAAAGCATATGTCCGGCCGTGTATTGGTGAGGTAAATTAAACGTCTAATTAGCGGTCTATAAAGTGCAACATCATCAAGAGGAGTTCCTGAAGATTTAGATAGACGAGTTATATAATCTATTGGCGTGGAGGCTGGTTTTGCATTCATCAACCCAAACTCATCAAGTAAAGTGTATATTTAATATTGGCGTGGAGGCTGGTTTTGCATTCATCAACCAAACTCATCAAGTAAGTCAAGTGTATATTTACGTTCATACATGGCAATGCGCTATTGACTTCTAGAAATTTCCAAACCAAGAAAAAACTTTAATTCGCCAAGATCCTTAATTTTAAATTTATTATCCAAGAGCTGTGTAATCCTTGCAATTTCTCTCCAATCATCTCCTGCTAAAACTAGGTCGTCCACATAAACAAGAATACATGTGAAGTCTGAATCACATAGTTTAGTGAACAAACAATTGTCTGATTTTGATTGAGTATATCCATCGTCAATGAAAATACAACATAACTTCTGATGCCACTGTCTACTAGCCTGTTTCAAACTATATAATGATTTTTCCAACTTACAAACTGAACCAGCTAGCACTGCCAATCCTAATGGAGGCTTCATATATACATCTTTTGGTAAATCTCCATAGAGAAAAGAAGAATTGATGTCCAACTGGTGGACATACCATCCTTTAGCAGTAGCAATAGCCAAAAGCATTCTTAAAGTAGTGAGTTTGTTGACTAGACTAAAGGTATTAAAGTAGTCAAAACCTGTCGTTTGAATGAAGCCACTTGCAATGAGTCTTGCCTTGTGGCGTTCTACCTCACCATTGGGTTTGAACTTGATCTTCAAAATCTATTTGCAACTGATTGCCTTCTTTTTAAAAGGAAAGAAAGTCAGTTTCCATATTTTATTTTTTTCAAGAGCCTTCAATTCAGCACTTATTGCCTTACGCCAGTAATCATAGAGGATGACCTACTCATAACTTCTTGATTCTGTGATGGAGGATATAGCAGCTGAAAAAATTTTATGCCTTATTGAAAATATGTTATAAGAGACATAGTCAGAGATTGGATACTTCACTTCAAAGAAAGTTGGAGATTGCTGAGCAAAAACATTGACTTGCATGCAATGATACTCTTGCAAATAGGATGACTGTTTTCTTTGCCTGCATGATCTTCTAAGTTCAATAGCCTCAGATTTGCTATTTGGATTACTTAATGATGCAACAGGATTCAAATTATTTGCTTCAAAAATGAAAGGTTGGTCAGGAGAAAAATCATGAGATGCAAGTTCAAGTGAATGAAAATTAGGAGAGGATGATGCATGAGAATTAGATGCAGGTGCATGAGGTTCAGAAACAAGAATTTCCTTCATTAGAGTGCAAGTCTCTTGATCTTGTCAGTGAATTATTTTTAAAATTAGAAAGTAAACAATTTATTTGATGTTTCACTACTGCAAAAAGGATTCGAATAAAAATTCATTTTAAGATGAGAAGCTTTACAATTTTAAGTGTACATATTTTGAGAGTACGAATTTTTAGTGCCTAAAGATTGATCACTTGAAGACAAAATCTCTTTAAAAGAAAAATAGGATTCATAGAAAACAACATTTCGAGAAATAACGACTTCTTTAATTTTAATATCAAGTAAAATATAGCCTTTTGTCCCTGATTTATATCTAAGAAAGACACACTTTTGTGCTCTATGATCCAATTTCTTTCGATGAGTATATAAATTGGGAGTAAAGGCTAAACAATCAAAACCCTTTAGAGATGTTAATTTCGGAATGTTTAATTATGTATATAGCATGAGCCACTGCATAATGCCAAAAACAATTTGGAAGATTAGAAGCAAATATGAGAGTTCTAGCTGCATTTAGAATATCTTGATACTTTCTTTCAACAATTTCATTTTGCTGCGGTGTTTCCACACAACTTCTTTAATGTAAAGTTCCTCTCTTTTGATAGAAAGAAGTCATAAAAAATTTCTGGTACCATGATTTTCTTTTGTGTGTAAATCATTTCAAAAAATTCTCTAAAAGAGAGCGAGTTTCAGATTTATTTTTCATAAAAAAAATTCAAGTAAACCTACTCCTATCCTCAACAATGGTTAAAAAATATCTATGACTAGAAGTAAATGGTGTGGCAATAGCCCCAAAATGTTAGCATGAATCAAATCAGAAGGAAATTCAGATTTACTCAAACTATTAGAGAAAGTGAACCTCTTTTGTTTTGCAAAATGACATGGATCTATGAAGCACGGACACTTTGCTGAGTTGTCGTGTCCGCGTGTCGGACACATTTCAGATACGACACTCACCGACACTTGTCTGACACGCGTGTCTCCTATATGCAACCGTATCTTAATAAAAAATAAAAAATTCTTCTCCGGACACATCTGGACACACCTAAATACCATCACTGTCAGCGTGTCCAATCTTATTCTTAACATATATTCTCAAAAATTTAGATATAGTATATATTATTATTTAGTAAAATAAAAAATATTTTAAATACTTGATATAATTAAAATAAGACATTAAAAATAATTAAAAATTTTAGTTTATATTTTAATATCAATAAAATATCAAAATATAATTATGATTTATCTAAAAAATTCTTTATATTTTATATGTATGCGTCTTCCCGTGTCATGTAAGATTTTAAAATTCGCGTATCGGCGTGTCCCATGTCGTGTCGTATCCTGTGTCCGTATTCGTGTCAGTGTCCATGCATCATATGGATCACATGGTACATCATTGTTTGGACATGAGATCAATGGATGCATTTTTTCCAATTGTTGTAATCTACTAAAAGAAATATGGTCTAACCTATAATACCAAAGAATACTTTGTGAAGTGTGTGAAGTATGTATGTCCTGTTCTTCTGTCATAATATTCAAAATCTTTTCTTCTAATTTGCTAAAGTTAACGGCCATCTTTACTTGAGTATTCATTATATACAGCCTTCACTTTTGATCAGCAATTCTAATCATCCTTAAGGTAGGCCGCTCCTGAATCTCACAATTATAAGCATTGAACATAAAACAACAAGATAAGGCATTAGTAACTTTTGAAATAGAAATGAGATTACATTTAAAACTTGGTACGTATAGAACCTTAGTCAAATAAAAATCAGCTGAAAAGAAAACTGTTCCACATAAAGTTGTAACAGTCTGTGAACCATTTGTCATGATAATTTTAACAGGATTAATATGTTTAATAGAATAAAAATATTTAAGACTAAAATAAATGTGAGCAGTTGCCCTAGTATCTAAGATCTAATCTTGAGAATTCAATTCAAAACCAGAAAGAGAAATGAGATGAAATATACTGATTGAAGGAGCATGAATGGTTCCCAAATTTTCATCATGAAGAGGTTCTTTATGTTGTTAGAATAGTGCAATAAGTGCTTCTTTCTGTCTATCCGAGAATATCCCATCCAAACTGATCTTGCCTTCATTTTGGATAACAGGTGTGGGGTTGTATTCTGCATTACTCGCAACTACTACTAAGTTCACTGGATTAGCTAAAAGAGGTACTCCATTAGAGTGATTTGGTTGCAAATGTGGTGGAAAGTCATACTTCTGGTAACATGTATCCACCAAGTGACCTTATTTTCTACAATAAGAGCAAAGTTTGGGAGTTCTTCTAGTAGTACCTCTGCCACCTTTTTTTTTTTTTTTAACATTGTTGGCCCCAAATTGGCCTTTTTCACCTCTAGTATTGACAAATTTAGCACTGCTTTGGCTAGTCTGGTAAGTCTCTCTTTCACTTATAGATTTAGTGTAAATAGCATTCACTAACATTCTAGAATTTGGTTCAATGAGATGCATCATTTGTCTCTCTTGTTGAAGAAGTAGAGAAAAAATAATATTCACATCTGGAAGGGACTTAAGCAATATAATATGGGAGCGCACACTTGCATATTGGTTATTTAAACCTCTAAGAAAGTGAATCATATAAGACTGCAGCCTATATTGCCTCATTATGTCTAATCCACAGCTATAATTACTCAAGCAAGCACAAGTTGGTATGGATCTGAAGTCATCTATTTCTTCCCAAATTCCTTTCAGTTTTGTATAGTAAGAAGTGATGAAAAACTTACCTTGCTTTATGCTAAACAGATCTTCCTCAAACTCAGCAATCTGAAATAGACCACCCTAATAAAATCGATGTTTGAGGTTCTTCCACAATTTATGTGCATTATCGTACCACATTATACTCAATGATCTATGTAACAATAACAGCACAAACATGTTGCAACGATCTCAAATATCATACAAATCATCTGTTGGAGCTGGTTTGAGTAACGTGCCATCAATGAATTTAATTTAATTTTTTATTTTAGACAGATCCACACAGATCTGGACCAGGTGTGGTAGCTCAGTGTGGTCAGTGGAATGGTTGTGAGAGCGATTTCAGGTGTCTCACTTGGGTGAAGGTAGTAATAACTTGAAGAAGGTTGGTGTTAGATCTAGAAGTGGCTTGAAAGGCTTGAAACTGAGCCATCAATCTTGCAAAGTTTTGAAAATATGAGAAACTTTGTGTGACTGGATTCATCACCTTTGCCTCCTTCATTACTATTGATGAATAAATAGGTCAGATCTATCTTTCACGAGCTACTCTCACTACAAGTTCTCATATCTGGTGAAAGATTCATACTTTATTGTAAGCTCCACGTTTACCATACCATAACAAATTCTAGTGCAGGTTCAGTGGTAAAATAGTGTAAGTACCACATGAGAGGGAAGTTCTGAAAAGAGAGAAAAAGATAGTTGAGGGATGAAAAATTTTATTGCTTTTGTCATTACTATTATCTATATATATAAGAACATTAGACACTTTAACCCTAATAAACATACTCTATTTAACCATCTATATACACCAGAGTACCTCAAAAATACTTAAAAAATACTTAATTAACAACATAAAATACTATTTAATATATAACATTAATTACATAGTATTTAAATTCCGCAATACCCATTTTTTCTCCAATAGCCATGATTGCCATAAATTTAACTAAAAATGATTCATCTTTCGAAAAGGTCCAAATGATATTATTTTCTGTACCTAAATTTAAGAAAGCATTTTGTAAGATAAATGAAGTTTTTCATCGTATTTACTATTTCACCCAAGGGTACGCCTTCTCTACTTGAGATTCAAAATCTACCTAGACCATCTCAAAACTCATAATTCATAATCAGCTTCGACCTCTACATAGAAATCAAATAGAAAATAATAGGTTGTCCTTATTGTTTAAATAAAATATTTATAACAACTAGAAAATAAAAACAGAAAACAATATCTCTAATAATTTCAGGACTAAATAACAAAATTTAGAAGGATAGCAACCAAATTAAAATTGGAACTCAAAAATTACAGTAAACACTAATAAGGTTCTTTTTATTCATTTTTCCTTTTTTCGCGTCTTTCGTTCTCCTTATGTTTTTGGGAGAGTGGGCAGCGGGGTTGTCAAAATATACTAATATAGGGCTCACCGGGTATTCTTTTCGGCTTGTTGTTATAAGGAATGGGCCTTTGTTCTACACAAGGACGCAGTGTGGAGGCCCAAATCTAAACCTTGTGAGTTTTGAGTTGTGGCCTGACCCATTCCACATCTTCCATATAGTGCCATCTATATACCAAAAAAAAAACGTGCCATCTGAGCCAGAAAAATATATAGTGTATAATAGCAAAAAATCAAATTCCTAGTATCACATAAAAATTAGTGAATAGCTATCGCCTATCAGCTTCTAATGAGCGAGTTAGAAGAATATTCTTTTTTGGATATATCATATATATAAGAAGTAATTTTATGTGCGGTATAGATTGCATGTCAGCTCCGTATTTTGTCCTTTAAATTAACTAGTGTATGTTCCCGTATTTGTACGGAATAATACATAAAATTATATTAAAAATTTTATTAAAAAATTAAATAATATATAATAATTATTATTATAAATATTTTATAAAGTTATAATTAAAATTATAATTTGAGTTTGTTAAGTGATCATCTCACTCGTCCACTTAAACAACTATTAGGAGTTAGAATCTCGCCTTGTGTATATAGCAATCCATTGGCTAGCGATAAACCCTTAATAAAATGAGTATCAATACGTGGTTAAACTTGGCAGGAGTTTTCGAATACGCAGGTACCCGACCCGTCTATATCCGGATGAAAAGAGTAATAACTTTACTCGAGTCGGGACAGATTTTGCTTAAGACAGGTATCGTCGGGTTTAGGGTGTACCCACCCCGAATATATACATATAAACACTTTTTAGTAATTAGGATTTGCCTCATATCACACATGATTCATAGCTTCAGTCTATACTCGTCATGCAAGATAAACTCAATCATCCTCACCTAAAATCTTCTTCTTCTCGACTTCTTCACAAAAAAAAAACCGCACAGCTCCTGTCATATTGTTGATGAGTCCATCGCCGCTTACCTATTCACAACTCCCATCTTCCTTCACATCCAAGATGAACCCACGTTTAATATAGAGGGGGCATTTGCCCCCATAAATTTTTTTGAAAAAAATTAATACTTATATACATATATACCACTTATTTATTATATTATCTCAAAATAAAATATAAATAGTTCTTTTATATTTTATGTTAAAAAATATTTTGTTAAACTTAACACATAATAATAATTATATTGTTAAATTTGATTTAATATGAAAAATAAATAAATACACTAAAAAATTAGTGATAATTAATTATATTATATTAGTTAATTAATTAATAATTAAATTAAAACTTAGTTTTCTAATTAAATACAACTTAAATTATTAGTGATTTTTTAAAAATTGTTTAAGATAAAAAAATATATTATCTATGTATTAATATACTGTAATTATTTTGGTTAAAAATTTTATTTATACTATAAAAATTATAATAAGTAGATTTGACAAATAAGTAAAATAATTGTTTAAAAATATATATAAAAAATAATATTTAATCATGTTAAAAATAAAAAAATATCCTTATGAATATTTTTTTGTTATTTTAAATATTATACTATGCGTATGAAATTATATTTTTATTATTTTAAATATTATAATAATGATTGTGTGTATATTTCTAGTTCTTATCAATATGTATTAGATAGTTCTAATTTTAAATTTTGAATATATCTAAACCAATTTAGGTTGGTCAAATGATCAACTTAGTCATCCGCTTAAGTAAGTATTGAGGGTTCGAATTCTGTCTCGTATGTATAGCAAATCGTTGCCAGCCAATTGTAGATTTTTAAATGAAATTCAAATTCATGACGGATTTGTCCTTAACTTGTTGAGTATTGTGGGAAGCAAAAAAAATATCTATACCTAAATTTTATTATATTTTTGTCCCCATTACTAAATTTTTCTGGGTCCGTCACTGTTCACAGCTTATGTCATCATCGCTGCTCATCCCATTACCGTTGTTGTTGAGCCAGTCGCCACCATTCTCATGCGAGTTTTTTTTCTCTAGGTAAATTTTCTTCTCTCTCTCTCTCTCTCTTTCTCTCTCTCATTGTGAGTCTGTTAAATTCTTCTCTTTTTCTTCCACAGACTCATCACTTAGTCGCCTTCGCTATGAGCCTGAACGTTGCCGTTGCAATTTCATCTGAGTCTGTCACCGAATAAAATAGAATTTTTATTCAAGTTAAAAATAGACATGCATAAGATCATTTTTGCATGTAATTTTTGAATTTTCTCATCCAAATTTGATCTATATAGTTGAGTATTTTAGTATGGGATCATCGTAGTTTTGTTGTGACACTAATGTGATAAAAATTTCGGTAATTTCATAACTAATATATGAGATAAACCAGATTATGAAAGTAATAAGAGAAATAACATTTAGATTTGCGCGTAAAATTTATAAGAGGTTATCTCAGGAAAATATATATTTATAACCCAAGTACGTAGAAGATTGTTAGAAAATTATTATTTTTTAATATATTAATTATAATCGCAAATTAAGTAATTTCACATTAAATGACTTATACAACAGTGATCTCATTTATTATCATAAATGCTAAAGTGAATAAGTCATGATTACTTTTGCTTTAGAATTAAATGAGAATAAAACCAAATATACTATTTTATGTAGGATTTAGGATTTAATGGGTGTCACGTCCAAATATAAATAGTGACTGCAGGACTTCGGTTCCCAATACACCAAAGCCATCTCTGTTGCTCCTTACCCATCTCAGGAGTTACAATTCTTTTCGATTCTTCACTTTTCGCAATAATTTTTAGATATTTTGATCTTTATTTGAATTTTGAGCGTTGCAGTTTTGATCGAGTGAAATAAATCGTTTGAGTTAGTCAAGAATTAGGGAAGTGCGTGTTTATACGCAATTTAAATTGAAAGTTATTTTTGTTGGATTTGGACTAATTTGCATAAACTTGTATACCAAAAAAACTTGTACGTGTAGTAGATCTCAAAATATAAACGAAAGAATCAGCCTCATACAAATAAAAATGATTGTGTGTATATTTCTAGTTCTTATCAATATGTATTAGATAGTTCTAATTTTAAAATTTGAATATATCTAAACCAATTTAGATTGATCAAGTGATCAACTTAGTCGTCCGCTTAAATAAGTATTGAGGGTTCAAATTCTGTCTCGTATATATAGCAACTCGTTGCCGGCCAATTGTAGATTCTTAAATGGAATTCAAATTCATGACGGATTAGTCCTTAACTTGTTGAATATCGTGGGAAGGAAAAGAAAATATCTATACCTAAATTTTATTATATTTTTGTCCCCATTACTAAATTTTTCTGGGTCCGTCACTGTTCACAGCTTATGTCATCATCGCTGATCATCCCGTTACCGTCGTTGTTGAGCCTGTCGCCACCATTCTCATGCCGAGTTTCTTTTCTCTAGGTAAATTTCCCCCCTCTCTCTCTCATTGTGAGTTTGTTAAGTTCTTCTATTCAAACATTGATATTTAAATTATAAAAAAAATTGATTTTCATATTTTATAAAATATCATACTGGCGGTAATTGTAAATATGACGCTACTTAAAATTAAATAAAGTAACATAGATAAAACAAATAAAAAATAAAAAATTACTTAATTTTGTATAAAATATACCTATAAAATTCTGTACCAAAAAATAAATTTAATTTTAGTATATTAATAATATAAAATATTTTATATAATCATTCAATTCAATTAGATTTATCTATTTAGGTCATTATTGAAAATAAATTTAAGATACCAACATACAATTACTTTAAATTAAGCAACAATTATCAATACTATATAAAGGACACACTATTCTACTAAGAATGATTGCCATAAAGAATAATTTTCCAATTTTCTATACTAATATTAGAAAATTTATATAATACTATATAATAATATTATCATTATCAATATTATATGACATAAAAAAATCACTGTGCTAA
>NC_029772.3:100173316-100180010 GCF_000817695.3 Arachis duranensis | reverse complement strand
TTAATTAACTAATATAAAAAATTATAATTAATGTAGTAAAATTAATTAAGTAATATATATTATAATAAATTATATTAATATTTAAATATCTAATCAAATCAATTACCTGATATAATTAAGTCATGGTAATAAATTGTATTGAATGAGTTAAAATAATTAAATCGGGAAACACTCTCTAGAGCATGCCACGTCAACTCCATTATTAAGTGCAGACATCCGATTTTTATATAATAGAATAGATACGTAGCTCCTCCCCTAGCTTGCTTTTGGTGGGTGGAGCAATTAATAAATTATCAAAGTAAATAAATAAATAAAACTAGAGTGAAGTAGGATGAAATAATGCACTTATTATATAACCGTAGCTTCAAGAATATACACTCTCATATTGAAATATAAGATATGCTACACTTAAGTTTATTATCTTATTTTTTAGACTATTACTGAATTAATGGATTACATATATATCATCTGGTTGTTACTTTTCTCCAAAAGAAAAAGAATTACATATTATAGATTCAAATTAAAATTGAATCACATTTTTTTTATTCAAATTTTATATCCATGCATAAACTCTCTCTTTTAAAATAACTCAAAATTCATTACTTCTTGAAAACTAACTTGGGTCAGATTGATAGTTAATTTATTAATTTGTTTAATTAATTGTCAAAAGTTTAAATCTTATCTACTGCATACAGCAATATATTAATCAACATTAAATTTTTAAATAAAATTCTAATCTCTAACAAATTAATTATTGATTTATCTGATTAAAGATATAATGAAAAAACAAAAATTCATTACCTGAAAGTTGAAATATCTATAACGCATGGCTGGGAGCTTCTTTCTTTGGACAATAGATGGGGACTATATATCTATATGTGGACATTATGCTACTATGTATAAATTAAAAAATATTTACACTACTAAATTAAAAATAATATAAAAATTTAATTAAAAAATATAAAAACTTAACTAAAAATGTAATAAAACCATAAGAACTAATAGAATAATTAAACCTAAATTAAATGGTATTTTTTAAGAGAAAAAAAAGATAAGTTCGATACTATTCATTGCGTCAAGATTAAAGTATATGATTTTGGAAAAATTTTAAGTATTCTAAAAATACTAATTTTTCAATAATTTTAATAACCGTTGATCTCATATATAATATATATTAATTATAATTAACAACTAAAATAATCAAAACACCGATATCTCTGCAATATTATTTAAAAAAAAAAAATTCTATGGTTTTAAGTCACATTTTTAGTACTACTTATAGATAGAGGTACTTATGTATCACCTTTTTTTTTCCTGTAAATTTACATATATTATTTAAAATTTTTATATTACAATATATATTATATATAAATAATTAATTAGGGACTAATAATTTTTTAGTTACAGTTAACATAGTTGATCGAAATGATCCTTACATCGACGACGTATGAAACTCGAGTATTTGTTAGATTTTGGTTCATTTTCCTTACCAAATATATGGCAACCATCCTTGGACGTTGTTTGCAGTAGTTACTTGGTCTATTAATTAATCTATATTTAGAAGCTTGCTCTTATCTGTTCTTTCATTAGGGTACCCACTGCATGTAGTTGTGATGCTCAAACTTTAGAGACATATATATGGTTGAGGGACCAAAACCAATTCGGTGTTGATATATAGCATTTGTCTATAATAACGATTACGTGATTTCCTTCTCGTCGTTCGTTGATCTATCTTAATCGATTGTTATAACTCACATAAAGAACAAATTTCTTGAGGGTTGGTAGAGGAAAAAAGGAAAAACAAAAGACATTAAATTATGTTGTTGGCATAATTAAGCTCATAACAAGCGAGCTAAACTCATGGACTAGCTAGCTAGTTAGTATAATTGTCATCTTTCTTTAATTGCACATGTGAGTAATAATTTAACTCATTCAATAAGCTTTGAAATATAACAATTTGATAGACACATTGCTACCTTCCTTTCGGTGGATTATATATATTACAATTTCTATTTTTTATATATTAAGAGTATTGATAAGAAATGAAAAAAAAATTATACTATAAAAGAAAAGTGTACAAGAGAAATATATATATAGTGATATATATAAGTATCAACTTTCTCTCTTGCGTGCCTTATATTAACATTATAAGCTTTGATTTTGTTTTTCACTTATTTTTCACATATAAATTAAAATTCATAAACTAAGAGTAATTACTAATTGACAACACAATGTAGCCTTTAATTCTATTTTTCTTCTTTCTGTTATGTTTTCAATGGAATGATTATTAATATTGCAAACGTTTTTTTTAAATGAAATTTTAAAATATTTTCCTCCTTATATTCCTCTTTAAAATATGCCTAAAAGATTATATTTTTGTCTGTTAAGATATCGTTTTTGTCTGTGAGATTGGCAAAATAGCTCCTATATGTACACGTAGTTGCTGAAACCCCACGATGCTCAAGACATGATGGTGATTGGTGAAGGCATGTTGGATCACACACGTACATATAAGGAAAAACTAGAATAATTATTAGGAGGGATAATATAAAAATATAACTCAAAAAAAAAAAAAATAATAGAGGAACTAATATAAAAATTAAAGATTTTTATAATTAAAGTTTTTAATTTGGGGGACCATTGCCCCTTCTTAGCATACACTAGCCTCCGCCCCAGCGTCCATAATAAGGGATGGATTTAGAAGTATAATAAAACAAGTTCAACATTAAAATCTTGTATAGTTAAATATAATATCAAATATTTGGTTAATATATATAAGAGATAATATTTAATTTAGTCTTTAAATTTGTATCGAATTTTAATTTAATTTTTAAAATTTCAATTATTTTTATTTAGTTCCTAAATTTTGTGAATGCGATTCACATGTTAGTATCCGAGATAATTTTTAACACATAGACATTAACGAAAAGTTAATATGGATATAGATAGACGAATATCACGTTAAATTCTGTAAAATGATATCATTTTAGTTATAACACTCAAATAACTCAAAAACAATATCGTAAATTGTGTTTATTAAATTTTTTCTTTTCAAAACAAGTCATACAACATTATTTTTGAGCTACTTGAGTGTCAAAACCGAAACAAAGTAATTTTACAATAACTTTTAGCATGACAACTGACTCTGCGGTAGCGTTTGTTTTCGGAGACAAAGACATAGACAACAAATGTTTAAAACGTGTTTGGAGGCAGAGACATGGACACAAAACACATTATTTCTAGGACACTATTTTATATTTTTGTGTTCACTCTGTTAGGAAGGACAATGATGGACACAGACTTTTTTTATCAAATTTTTTTTTCCTTTCTATCCATAGATCTTTTTTATTATTCTACTATTATCTCTTCTTATTTTTTCTAATTTTAGCTTCTTCTCTACATCGTATTTCTTCTTTCTCTGCTCTTTTTTTCAGATACTCTTTTTTTTGTGTGTAAAATTTCTTACTTCACTGAATAATTAATTTATTCTTTTTTATCGTCTCTTCTCTATGACATGCTGTATTAATGGAGACTTAATTCACTTCTCTACTTTATGTACTTTATTTATTCTTAATTTTGTTATTTCAATACCATCTTTGTCTCACTGGTTCAGAAACTAATTCTTCTTGTAATTTTTTATACTCCTACGTACTCTATTTTTTATTAAATTAATTTGTATTTGATGTAAAAAATTTGGAATCACAAGGTCATTTTAGTCATTTCGCATAATATCTTAGTTTTGTCTATGTCTATTTAAACATAATACAGGACATTACATTAGTGTCTTATCTATCGTATCCAATACACAAAAAAAATTTTTAGTGTCTCCATTCTATTGTCTCTGTCTTAATGTCATGTCATGTCTTATCTTCGAAAACAAACGCAGCCTGCATGTCAATGCTCCATTAATATCTGTGTGCTAGAAATTTTCTCTAAAACTAACATTAATGTGAGTCATATTTATAAAATTTGAGGATTAAATAAAGATAATTGAAATTTTATAAACAAAATTAAAGTTTATATACAAATTTAAAGACCAAATTAAATATTAACTCTATATATATAATCATTATCAGTGTTTTTTAATTAATTAAAAAGATATTAATAACTGTTTGTATAATAAAAAGTTATATCAATTTTTATAATTTTTTTATTTTAGATTTGATAAAATATAAAAGTGATCTATTTTTGAATTTTTGTTAATTAATTTATTTTTGTTAAATATTAACATGACAATAAATTATATTTTTATGCTATGCCTTATATCATAAAGGATGGCATAAATAATATAAATTAATCGCTTTAACAATTTTTTATATCAATATAAAATATATTTGTGAATAAAATATAATTATTTTAATAAATTTATTTAATATTTTATTATTTTAATATCATGATAAAAATGAATAAATTTTAAAATAATTTACTTTCATATACTGTCATATATATAAATTTTTTAACATCCACTTAGATTTTGATATTATTATAAATATTGAAGTATTTTCATAGATTATAAGCATAAAATTTAAGAGATAAAATATTTAAAATGAAAAGAAACTATAAAATAAAATTTTAAAATTAGTATTATAGATGTTAAAGTACATTTTATATGATATTTAAAAATTAATTAAAAAAATAAAATGTAAAAAAGAAAAGAAAATCTAAACCAAATAAAACAAAAAGAAAAATATTAGGAGCGCATCAGAAATTATTGTATTTTAGTTATTACTTAGTTATCCACTAAATTTTTTTAGTCTAATAATCTAACAACATATTTTATCCTATATTTTTAAATATTGATGGTTAACTAATGGTCAAAAACAATAAATTTTGATGACTCTCTAGCATCTTAAAAACATAAAGAAATAATACAAATGCATGAATAGAGATATATAAGGGTGTTAGCAAATTAAATTAAATTGAATATCATCAAAATCTGATTCGATCTGCACTAAAATTATTAGATCAAATCCGATTCACAAATTTAAAAATCGGATCGAACCAAATATCGACTATATCCAATTAAAAAAGAATATCTCTAAAAGTTGGAAAATTAAAAAAAATAAAAAATTCTTTTTTTTTATACCAAAAACCGGAACCAGAACCAAAATTCAAACTACAGCACAGAAGAATAGAAAATTTCATAACTAATAGTAGTGCCAAATTCCAAACAACAACGATCATTAGAGAAGAACTAGAATTTTCTAATAGTAATACCCAAAGAAATTTAATACTTAATATCTAAATTTGAAATAAAAATCAAACCAGAAGACCAGAAGTTAAATAAATTATTGATATTTATTTATTAAAAATTAGAGTATCAAAGCCTCAAAAGAAGAAGAAGTAAAACCAGAAGCAGCAACTAGATGCAAAACAACTGCAACAAACCTCGAGGAATGTTGGAATAGAGGTAGGGAGGCGACGGTGATGGACTAAGGAAGAGAAGACTAGACGACAACAATGAGCTGGCGGTGCAAAGAAGTGAGGTAAGGTGAGTCGTCCTGTCTTTGGCGTGGAGGCGCAGAGGATGCACTACAAGAAATACATCGAGTGCCGTCGAATTCATCAAATAAATCTGTCAATAATAAGTTTACCGTCAAATTTATCGTCGTCCTGAAGTTGACAGTATAAATGGGGTCGGAAATTATTTACCGGTAAATTATTTTGTTCGACGTTAATTACCGACAGTATTTCTATCCGTTTTTTCAATAAATTTGTCAAGACTGAGTTGCTGATAACCGTTGGATTATTACAATGGTAACTTTGGCACCCTATCACGTGTTTTAGTGCCAAGTTACCGTCGGAATAACGCGCTGATAAATCCTACGATAATTTTTTTGGCACAATTAAGCCACAATTAGTAGTCAAATTAAAACTCTTGTTAACAAAATTAGGGAAAAAATTTTAAATTTCTAGAAATCAATATATTATTTTACTAAAAATAAATTGTTTGAATATTGACAAACCCCATTTGTAGGGTCTATCTTGTATTGATTTTAGGGGATTTTATCACCTTTCACCCACATTTATTCAATGAAATAGCATGGTTTTGTATATTCTCCTTTAATTGTGCTTAAGAGTGAAAACATGCTTTTTAGGATTTAAAATAGCTAAATCTAATTCTCCTTGATTCCATTAGATGCCTTGATATGTTTGTTAAGTGATTTCAGATTTAGGAGGCAAAGATTGGATCAAGGGAATGAAGAAAAAGCATGTAAAGTTGGAGAATTCATGAAGAAATGAAAGAACCGGAAAGCTGTCAAGCCGACCTCTTCGCACTTAATTGACCATAACTTGAGCTACAGAGGTCCAAATGATGCGGTTCCAGTTGGGTTGGAAAGCTAACATCCGGGGCTTCGAAATGATATAAGATTTGCCATAGTTGCCATACGTATGGTGGCGCGCACGCGCAAAGTACGCGCACGCGCCGTTGCTGCCATATGGTCCACTTAAAGTAAAACGTGGCCAGCGATTTTAGAAGCCTTGTGGGCCCAATCCAACTCATTTCTGATGCTATTTAAGCCAAGGATTGAAGAGGGATGAGGCATCTAGTTACCATTAGTTTAAGTTTAGTAGTTAGAAGTAGTTTCTAGAGAGAGAAGCTCTCACTTCTCTCTACGATTAGGAATTAGGGTTAGATTAGGATCTCATAATTCTAGGTTTAATTCAAGTCTCCTTCTACTTCTACCTTCAA
>NC_029772.3:100163542-100167879 GCF_000817695.3 Arachis duranensis | reverse complement strand
CTTTATGTTGTTCTTATACTTTGTTGTAGATCTACTATTGTTCCTTCCATTTTCTTTCAATTCAATAAGAGGTAATTCATAATAATTGTTCTTCTTTGATTTTCTATTGTTGATCTCTTGCTTTTATAGTTAGATCTCTCTTTAATTCTTGCAATTTATGTTGTTTACTTTTATTGCATTCTATGTGTTTGTTGAAATGTCTCTTTTAGTTTTAGTGTAGATTTTGTTCCTCTTGGCCTAGGTAGAGTAATTAGTGACACTTGAGTTATCTAATCCCTTTGTTGATTGATAATTGGAGAGATTGCTAATTGATTTGAATGCCTCTAAAGCTATTCTTTCCTTTAGGAGTTGATTAGGATTTGAGGAATCAAATTGATTCATCCACTTGACTTTCCTCCATGGTTAGAGGTTAACTAAGTGGGAGCAATGAACAATTCTCATCACAATTGAGAAGGATAACTAGGATAGAACTTCTAGTTCTCATACCTTACCAAGAGCCTTTTATAGTTGTTAGTTTATTTTCATTGCCATTTACTTTTCATGCTTCTTATCCAAAAACCCCAAAACACATCACAACCAATAACAAGACACTTTATTGTAATTCCTAGGGAGAACGACCCGAGGTTTGAATACTTCGGTTATTAATTTTAGGGGTTTGTTACTTGTGACAAACAATCTTTTGTATAAAAGGATTAGTGATTGGTTTAGAAACTATACTTGCAACGAGAATTCATTTGTGAATTCTAAACCATCAAAAATCCATTCGTCAAATATAATAAAATGTCACAGAAGTAGAATATAATGAAGTAGACAAAAAAATCTAAATTCCTAAACCCTACAAATCCCGGTAATCATCATCGTCGTCGTCCTCTTTCTCCTGCTGGTATCAACAGCGTCGCTGTCTCCAGTGCACATCTACTAGTTGTACACTTCCATCTGCTCTCGCAAACGATCTAGCTGCTCTAACTTCTTTGTCATGTCTGAGCTGATGGCAACAGCTCCTCCCAATCATGTAAGAAGATCGGTGTACCTTTGCTCAAACTGCTCCGTTTGTTGGAGAAGCTCCTGTGCCAGCTTTTGCACCTCCTTCCTCAAGTCGACATAACTTCCTGGGGATCGGCAGGACTGGTGGCAAAAGAAGAGGCAGAGGAAGCCGCCAATGCAGAGGAGTGGAGGCCATTCGTGAAGAACGGCCCCAATCCGAAGCAACAATTCTTGTGGGGTTCAGAGGTGGTCTCGCGCCAAATTCTCTCAAGATCTACCACTGAGGTCTTAGAGCCGGCTTCGTCGTTCTCACTAGGCGACTGAGATTGCTAGGTCGCGACCTCCAATCTCTGCGTGTAATGTTCCATATGTGTCACACACACACGTTGTGATTAAGATAATAGTTAATTGACTTTAAATTAAATAAATTTAAAATTTAGAATTAATTGAAACTCACATAATAGATCGTACACCGTTCGTCAGTAAATCTCATCTTATTGGCCTTCAAGGTATGGGTATACTTAAAAGGTCTCCGCCAGTGTTGCCTCACGATCCAATGACTTAGACTACACATATTCAAATCAACCAATAAAATAAATCAACAAACAACTAATTCAAGTAACTATTAACAAATATTACCAAACTACTTACCAATTTGCTCTTTGTCTTCATGAAAGTCACTGAACCACCTGTATACTTCGACGACCTCGACAAAGCCCTATTGGCAATGTTCATCAAACGATGACGCTTGAACCCCTTATCATTTCTAAAATGGGATTTCAAATCCTTCTTGATAGATGGATGGATCTAGATCGTTAGGTGGTCGCGCCCTTGACGAAAGTCGCTCATCATCTGTTGAAGTTGTTTAGCTGTCCAGTGGACATAGATCTTCCTAATCATGAGATTATGTTCTATATCCCATATGAATTTAAACTTCACAAAGTAATTCAACAACATTAGTTAGTTAAAATAAAATACAATTCAAATACAGTTAATTCAACAATAGTAGGTTCTTACTGCACATTTCTAAAACCATCAGTCTCTGGTCTCAACAGGGATCTTCATGTACCTCGGCCATGGGTGGTCTTACGTAGACTTAATCACCTTGGAGATCTCTTGTGTATATGTATTGTTGTTTGGTGCAAACCTATCAATGAAAAAACTTAAAATTAACAAACACATAGAAACACATAAATCTTAACAGACTCAAAATATATTGTGGATAAAAGACACTATGTACTCACACATGGAAGCCATCAGGCCAAATTCTTAGCCGGATGACGGGTGGTGGTAGAGGGACATCCTATTAGGATGCATTAGAGGAATCACCCACCGTGGACTCTGTCCCTAGATCTGTAAAGGACGTAGCAGAAGGAGGCACGTAGTTCGGATTCAGAACCGTGATGAATTCCTGGTCCATTGGACCCGCTTGTGACGCACAAGAGTCGATCAGGTAGTCAGGTTAGAGGGTGATGATTGAGTAGTTCCTGGTAATTCAGTGAAAATCTTCCCTTTACCATGACCATGAGACCCACTCAATCTACCTCTGCTACCTATTGTCATATCTGTAAAGAGAATATATTATTAACACTAATAAATATATATACTACAATTAACATTTAGATTATTTAAAAAAATTGACATAACCTCCTTTAAAATTAGACATATATCCACATTTATTGTTTTCACAAATCCAACTAACCTCAATCCACAACATCAGTCAAAACACAATTAAATTTACAACATTTCTAACAGAATATATTAACTTGTTTTCATAATTGAATTCATACTATATATAATGTTACAATGTCAAACATAACAATTTATTCAATTCAATTAAAGAGTTTAATCATTAACAACTAAAAAATTTTAAATAATAAAAATCTAATTGAAAAATTAGGCTAAAATATAAATATTTCTAAACTAGTTAACCTTTAAGAAATAAGCATAAACTTTAAGAGGAAATAGTAGACATCATTATACTATATACATAAAAACATGTTTACATAAATCTACCTCAAGAAAAACAAAAATATCTAGTTAGTAAGGTTAATTAGTTCTTGAGATTGATTAAGAAGCAAAAAGAGACTCAATTTACAAATTTTACAAGCTTTAGAATTAACTATTGCTAGTATTAAACAATGCATATATAACTAACTATATTATATCAACTTAAGGCTTATAATATTTTTTTGGTACATTTTCTATTTCAAAATTCAAACATCTTGCATTTCTTCCTAAATCCTAAATTAACATATAACTAATTCCAACTTCCTATATTAACTTCATCCTGAATCCTAAATTAGCATATACTAACCAAATGATAAAAACTAAATTAACTTTAACCCTAAATAGGGGTGGCTGTGGGGCGGGTAGGGGCGGGTTTTTACCCTACCCGACCCCGCCCCGCCGTCCTGACAGGCATATACTACCCGCCCCATAACTACCCGCGGGTAGTAAACAGCAGAACCCGCACCCGCCCCTGCGGGTACCCGCCCCTGTAAAAATTAAATATACCTATTCATACATAAATTAAGACAAAAATTTAAAATTCATAGATAAATTAAAATACAAACATAAAATTCATACAATGTCATTAGCTAAAATAACTTGAAATTAAAAAAAAAAGATATTGTTAGATCACTACAAATTTAACACCATAACAAAGAAATTACAATATTAGATATAAAATGATCTTCAACCCTTATTCTTGATCACTTTCAACATCTTCATCATCATTAAAAGTTTGCAAATCAAGATTTAAACCTGAAAATTAAAAGAGATAACAATTAACAAATTAATTGGTACTATGAAAAAAACTAACATAAATGAAGATTAATCAATATATCACCTTTACTTCCCAAAGGTGCCCACAACCAACTTTGGCCACACATCAAAGCTTCAATTATGTCTTGTTTGAGCTTTGCACGATGAGGAGAAATCACACGACCACTTGTACTAAAAGCAGATTCAGAGGCAACAGTAGACACCGGAATAGCGTATATATCCTTAGCTATTTTTGCAAGAACCTTAAATTTCATCTGATTGTTCTTCCACCATTTCAAAACATTAAAGTTAGGATCATTTGGAGGATGAATTTCCTCCTCAAGATAATGATCAAGCTCAACATTCACATATGAACTCCTTGTCATTTTTCTTCTTTTAAGATACACCATGTAATCATCACCCCCAAATGAACTTGCATTTCCACTTTCATTAAGTTCTTTTGTACCAACACCAACACCAACACCGACATGTGACACATCAGAACTCATTTTTTGAGTGTATTCATTAACCAACTCATTACACAACTGATGAATTCTATCAACTTGCTTGGAGCATTCTGTTGGATC
>NC_029772.3:100143073-100162544 GCF_000817695.3 Arachis duranensis | reverse complement strand
ACAATGATTCAACAATTGATGATTGCCTAGAGTTTGCCACCTTTATTCTCTTGCAATATCGATCCACATGGTTCCGCAATGACTTGGTACCATTCCTCGGATTTGCACTAAGCACAGTCTTGCAAAACTTGCATTTCGCCTTCCATTCTCCTTCAACTTTCAAACGATCAAAATACTCCCAGTAAGCACTCTTAACATGAGTCTTATTGTCACCTTCATTAGGAGTTGATCCTTCTGGAGTTGAGACATTATCCGTTGCTTGTGGAGTTTCTGAAGTTGGATTAGCATTACTTTGAACTTCAACTTCATTATCATTTGGAGCAACACTGTTGCTTTGTGTGTCTTCTCTAGCATTACTAGCCATGAAGTAATTTGAAAACACCTATATCAATAAAATTAAAATACATGAGGGTATAAAATTAACATAAATCATATCATAAATGCATAATTACAAAATTAGAATAAACCAAATCAGAATGCACCATTAAAGTAGTCGAGCCAAATGTATGCATTCACTTCCTTTAATAGAATAGTAACTTTAAAAAGGTTCATTAATTAGGTAAGGGTGGTTTTTTCTTTTCGTTTTCTGCCAGGAGAAATAGTGGTGGTTGATAACCAACTAGTTCGGTTAAATCAAGGAAAAGCTATCACCTTATAGTTTAGTTTAAGCTGATAATAATTCTTGAATAACCCAAAATCAAGTGCTTCCATGATCAGATTGACATTTGAAAATTTAACAGCTTTGATTATACTAGGAGAGATCAGAGTGCTAGAAGGAATATCCCTGCTGCTCATATTGATATCTTACCATCAAAGTTCATGCAGATGCACCATTCAGGTTAAGGTCATAAAATAATTTAGAAGCATTTAACTTAAGGTGGACCATAATCATATAAAAGTTCATGATATTAACATTTTACTTAAGGTGTACCATAATCATATAAAAGTTCATGATAAAGAAGAACCAAGATAAAAGCTACAAACTTTAGCACCAAAAAGGAAAAGGGTCATCATTAGAAATGTTAATACTTACTCCAAGAATGCAGTACCAATCAATGAAAGGTGGCTTATTAGTTTTGTTAATTGTTAGGGACAAGTCTATGAACACATACAACAGAACGTGTGGAAATTAAGCAAATCTCCAATACCAGTTGGCTTTTGTAATCTGATTCTTGTTCCATTTGAGAATAATAATAATAATCTTCTTTTATTTTTACTTTATTTAATCTGTTGAGTTTTAAAAATTGTCAAAATTTAAATTGAAATTAACTTTGTTTTGGTTGCAACTAATAAAAAGAGCCCTGCAGCTAAAACATTGCAAGCAAGTGAGCAACTGATATATAAAAGTTCAAGCATTTTTATAGTATTTCAAGATGTATTTCAATATTAACATTTCACTTAAAGTGGACCATAATCATATAAAAGTTCATGATAAAGAAGAGCCAAGATAAAAGCTACAAACTTTAGCACCAAAAAGAAAAAGGGTCATCATTAGAAATGTTAATACTTACTCCAAGAATGCAGTACCAATAAATGAAAGGTGGCTTATTAGTTTTGTTAATTGTTAGGGACAAGTCTATGAACACATACAACAGAACCTGTGAAAATTGAGCAAATCTCCAATACCAGTTGGCTTTTGTAATCTGATTCTTGTCCCATTTGAGAATAATAATAATAATCTTCTTTTATTTTTACTTTATATAATCTGTTGAGTTTTGAAAATTGTCAAAATTTAAATTAAAATTAAGTTTGTTTTGGTTGCAACTAATAAAGAAAGCCCTGCAGCTAAAAGATTGCAAGCAAGTGAACAATTGATATATAAAAGTTCAAGCATTTTTATAGTATTTCAAGATGTATTTTAATATTAACATTTCACTTAAGGTGGACCATAATCATATAAAAGTTCATGATGTTAACATTTCACAGAAACACTGAAATCTCCTCCTTTTTCCCCCCTTGTTTTTTACGGTTATAGTAGCAAGGTAGCATGGCTTTCCAAAAATTGAAATTCAGCAACTAAAAACTTATCCCACTTGATGAAATCAGCTACAGAATCCAACGATACAATACCATAAATCAAGTAATTTTCACTTGAGTGAACAATTCTATTACAAAGCAGGAAAGTATAATTTTTTATCTGAAATCTGAGTACCAACCTAACAACCTTGCGTATGAAGCCTCGGTTCGAAAAACAAGAAGGAGGGCCAGGGCGGGTGCGGTGAGCTCGTAACGCAGAGAAGAAGCCCTGAGAACTGGGAAATACTCCGGGAGCAGGAAGTGTGCGGAGACGGCGGAGTTGTAGGCAGCGATAGCGGCGGCGAAGGTTGTGAATGCAAGGACTGGAGGGAGCAAAGATAGGACGACACGGGAGGAGAGGGTCGACCGGAGGTGGCGGAGGTGGCAGAGGGAGGAGCGGTGCTGAGACGAATTAGATGATTCGACGAGTTGCGACTTGCGAAGATGGCAGAGACGACTAGACGAGCTGAGCGGAGGAGGAGCGACAGGCACAGGCGGCTTGAACGATTCGCGGAACTGGAGCAGATTCGACGACAAGCACTGGTTGAACTGAACCAAGGCGGTGAGGCTATGGTCTTGGAGAGGAGAAGAGCTGAGGAAGAAGGGGTTGCTAACCCTAAATCCCTAATCGAGTTACAAACTGAGTGGCGGTGAGAACTAAAGCAGGTACGGGTACTGCTGCCATCCCTAACCCTAAATCCTAAATTAGCATATAATAATCAAATCATAAATCCTAACTTAGCACTTCATCCTAATTCCTAAATCCTAAATTAACTTCATCCTAAATCCTAAATTAGCATATGATACCAAATCCTAAATCCTAAATTAATTTAACCCCAAACCCTAAATTAGCATATAATAGTCAAACCTTAAATCCTAAATTAACATATATCTAAATCCTAAATTAACTTAAACAAAAAAAAAGAAGGAATATGGAACCTGAGGGGCAAACAGAGAGAAAGTGAAAGTCACGTTGGTGTTGTACGACGATGGTGGCAGTGCTAGATGGTGATAGCGGCAAACGAACAGAAAAAAGTGGGAGTCACGGCTGATAGAAGGGAGAGGAGGAACGACTGGTTTCGGTAAAGGGGGGTGGAGGTGGCGACAGGAGGGGTAGGCGGTGGTGAGGCTGACGGCGCGGTGGAAAGAGGAGGCGACTAGAGAGAGAAAGAGAGAAGAGAGGTTATGGAGAGAGAGAGAGAGAGAGAGTATATTTTGAATCTAATAGGGAGAAGATTTGCGCTTTAAATTTTACGGTTTATTACCCAGATAAATCTGACGATAACTCATTACGGGTAACCAAAATGCAGAATTTCACTAAAATGGGTTTACCGGCGGATTGCTTCGACAGTAAATTCTACGTAAAAATTTGCACCTATTTCTCCCATTTTTCCTCCAAGTATTACCAGCAAATTTATCGTTAAAAATGAGAATCCGTCAGTAATGATTTGACCAAACAAATTCCAGATCAAAATAGTCCATAAATCTGTCGGTAAAACTGATGGTAATATGCGATGTTAAATCCGCCGGTACTCGGCATTTTCTTGTAGTGACGACGGTAATTATGGACGATTGGGTGACAACAATGAGGACAGGGGTGTGAAGAGAGAGAGGTGAGTAAGGAGTGTAGCAGAGCACAACCGAAGGGTTAATGGAGTGAGAGGATTAGGGTTTTTGAGTGTTAAACGAGCTATATATTTTTTATTTATAATTATTTATTTTACGGATTTGCAAACCGAATATGCGAATACAAATATAAAATTCGTGATCCTATTCCATTTGACTGTGGATTCGATCCTAAATAAATAGAGTAATACCCTAAATCAGTCCCTAAAAAATCTTAGACCGGACACTTTGGTCCCCAAGGAATAAAAATATCCAGATCGATCCCCAACGTTAAACGCCGTTAGTCATTGCAGTCCTCGTCCGTTAAAAGGTAACGTCTACTGCTAAGTTGTAGCGTTAAGTTTTTCACGTGGCCATTAAGTGCCAGGTGAAGCAAAGAGGACAGTTCAGTCCCTGTAGACACAACCCTAGTAACGTCAATTTAGGGGAGACCACGACACTGCGTTTTGTATATGAAGGTGTAGAGGTCTTCTTTCATTTTCTTCTTCAAATCCTGCATGAATTTGAAACCCTAAGTTAATTCCTCTGGAAAATACATCACAGTTATAATGTCACACAGTGTAGGAAGCACCTTGGCATCAAATAGTCGTCGACGGAGAGCAACCCACGCCGGAGCTGATAACCCAGGCATGGAAACATGCGAAATCCCCAAAGGACAGCACCCAAAATGTGGATGTGGATTGTATGCAATCGTATCGAAGTCAAGGACTCCTGATAATCCGAGGAGACTGTTCTTTGGTTGCCCAAAATACAAGGTTAGATTTTAATTAGATAGTGGTTGGGGAAATCATTGTTGATGCATTTATTTGTGAACTGGTTCTGAGTAGAAATATGATTATTTTTTTAAGCAGGAAAAACAAATCCACTGCAATTTCTTCGTATGGTTTGAATCAGTTTTTGACTTTGATTACAAGAAAGTTGGTGTGGAAAAGATGATTGATCTTCATGGCATAAGTGGTGATGATGGATGGGTTGAAGAGAGATTTTTGGAGCTTGAAAACAGGATAGGGGCACTAGAGAAACCTCGTAATTCAGTGTCAAAAATTGATTGGAAAGCAAAACGTTTAATATTGTTGTATTTGTTATAGGTTTATGGATGATAAGTTGGCTTTGTTTAATCAAGCATTCTGGAAAATGTTAGTAGTTTAGGCTTGGATGTGAATTGACCGAGTTGTATATTTCTTTGCTAAATTCCTGATGAATGAAAAAAGCAATAATTTGTTTACAGAGAGTGCAAAACTATTTGTACGATGAATTTATCCTACTTCAACAATCAATGATGAGTGACTTACCATGTATTAAGATATTTAAGTAAGAAATGAAAAACCAAACAGCAACCATCGTAGATTAAAGTATCTAAGTAATACATGTAAAACCTTGTGCTAATAAGTGTAATTATCTCAAGAAGCCTATTCTTGGCAATGATAATTCCATCAAAATGTGTTCCAAATACATGCATGCACTAGCTTATGCCCTCACCAAAACAAAGGAACAAGTTTATCCTGATTCAACCAAAATACTCATGCATGAACGAAAACAAAGGATCAAGTTTATCCTAATTCAACCAAAATACTACTTAAAGGTATTTCAGACCACATGATTACATTTTAAAATTTCCTAAACAACACTTAAGAGTAGGTCTTGATATATGTTGGTTCATTTCTTCCTCGGAGCCTTGAAACCAGGATTGGGTATGAACTAGAACATCCTTGAAGCAGTTCCTTCACTTGCAGCAGACATTGTTTCATGTGAGATGCCCTGAACGGTTTGATGTGGTTGAATTGGTGGTGGGGTGCTTGACGGAATTGGTGGATTCACTATGTGAGGTGGTCTAATAATAGGCTGCTTTGCTCGTGAAGAGGCTTGAGCATTAAGGCCATTCCAAATGGTTTGTGGCATTGTTCCAGTGGTCTGCAGATTGCCAAACAAGAAATGAATGATAAGTTGAAACTCACTAACCAAATGCAAACAATTGTAAAGATTTTGTTAGAGATCACTAACCATGTTTGTTGCTGATGGTCCATGAAAGGTTGAAGGTACTTGGGGTTGAGCGATTCCAAAAGCACCAGCCTGAAACTAATGATTATCCAGAGTTAGTCCCTACTCAGAATGAGACAGTTCAGTCCCTAACTATTTTTAAAATAACCAAAGCATTCCCTAAAAAATTTGGTTAGTTACCAATAAGATCCTCTCGAATAGCAACCTGATGAATATAAAATAGTACCTGTTCTTGTGGAGCTGATTGAGACACATGAGTCTCTTCTGCCGCCTGGTTAATTGTTGCACCACTGGCTCTTGGATTCTTCCTTGTAGAAGCTCTTTTGTTTAGAGTAGGTGGACCTTTACATGTCTTGTGGTTATGACCGGGCTCTCCACATTTGCTACATGTGACTCTAAAAGTCCTTCTCGCTTTGGTTTCACTTGACTGCAACTTTTCAGATTGGTCTTTCTTCCTCTTCTGCACAGGGCGGCCAATTGGCCTTTTAATACGAGGTGGAATTGGAGTAACATAAGGTGTCTTGGTCCAATACTCCTCGCTATTAACTGGCTGGAGACAATGTTGGTAGGTGGCTCTAGCCGCTCCAAGCTTAAGCAATGGATGCACATAGCTCTCATCTCTATCTCCTCTTCTAGCAAATGTAGCTAGTGCATGAACACACGGTAAACCTACAATTACAACAACATCATCACCAAAAAGAGTAGTTAAATGTAGGTAGTTATTATTATACTATGACCACTTAACATGTCAACTGCCAAGCATTGCATGTGCATTTGTTATGGCCTAGGTCCACGGAGAGCTTCTTGTTTCCTCGCTGAACTTCAAAGACCTTGCGTTCATCATCACCGACCCAAACTGGAAACCAGTACCTTACATCCTTTATAATGTCATCAAGCCGCTTTTGCTGTGTAAGTGCCAACTCAGTTCCTATATCTTCCATATGCAATATATGGTGGAAAAAATATTAACTTCATAAATTACATACACTACAAACCCAGAAAATGTAAAAGAATATTAATTTTCAATTTCATAAATTACTCTATTTAACTATTCTAAATAAGCACCATACATAATCAGGTATAATCACGGGCTACAAAGATACAATGCAATGAAACATAAGAACCATATAATCATATAATAAGAGCACACTATGCTGAAGATGTAATCCCTGAAATCACTTAACACACATATCAAGGCATCGAATGGTAATAAGAGAGGATTAATATTAGCTAAATTAAGACCAAAGAAGCATGTTTTCACTCATAGCACAAAATCAGGAAAGAGAATGTAAAACATGCAAATCATATGAATAAGTGGGTAAAGAGTTGATAAAAACCACTCAATTGAGCACAAGATAAACCATAAAATAGTGGTTTATCAAGATGCTCTGCTATTATCAACGAAAACATATTAATACGTACTCAAAATTTGATTAAGCATGTAGTATAATAAACACCTTTATTATTTGCAGTAAGCACTATATTCTTGGTTTCACGGGGTTACCTTGGTCAACGCAACTAAGGCTTGATCAACAATCGAGCCTTCCCACTATTTTGCTCCTATGCTTTGGCGGTTACAGTGCAGCAAATAGACGTTATGTTCATGGATGAAAGAGTAACGATGAAGAATAAATGGATTAGAGAGTGTGTTGAGGGTGATGTAGGATATGAGGTGGGAGATGACGGTGGAGAGGGTTAGGGCAATTCTCTGTAAAAAGAAGATGAGGGTTTGGGGTCTCAGGTCTTTTTGTGTCAAGCCTTGTGAAGGAGTGGAGGGTAACAAAGAGACAAACCATAATTCCATTCAAAACACAGCGTTCCAGGCCTCTAAAATAACGTCGTTTTGTTTATGTCTACAGGGATTGAACTGTCCTCTTCGCTTCACCTGGCACTTAACGGCCACGTGAAAAACTTAACGCTACACCTCAGCAGTGGACGTTACCTTTTAACGGACGAGGACTGCAATGATTAACCGCGTTTAACGTTGGAGATCGATTTGGGTATTTTTATTCCTTAAGAACTAAAGTGTCCGGCCTGAAATTCCTTAGGGACTGATTTGGGGTATTACTCAAATAAAATAAATATTTGAATCCTAATATATACATGCACATGCCAACCTATTTTACTAAAACTTCACTCTATGCATAACATTCTGTTTTACTCAATTTTTCGTTTCATTGTTAACAACAAATAAATTAATAGTTTTTGAATTTTATTTCACAATTTTAATTCAAAGAGCAGAAATAACTCCTTTTGTGGGTGTCTCAAAGTCTCAATTGTAGTTTCGAAAATAAAATTAAATATAAAAAAATATGCAAAGTGCCACAGACAAAGTAAAATGCAGAAATTAAAAAAAGAAAGGAAGAAGAAGACAAAGAAGAACAAATAAAAGTAAATAACTTTAATTAAAAATAAAATAGAATACAAGTTTAAATTCATACTTCAGAGGAATCACTCAAAATTTCTAATTATACTCTGTAATGCCAAGAATGTTAAAAGTATTTTTGAATTTTTAAATTTTTTTTCTAGAAGAACTGAACTTATTAAAATATTTGTCTAAAATTCTATTTATAAACTAACCTAATATCAATTGATGGTTAGTCTTATAATATCTTTCTCAATTTTCATATTTCACTTGGTAACCGTTCCACACTTGTTGCTACTGAATGCTTTATTGCTATCATTGATAACTGTTCCCACATTTTTTACTTTAACAGGTCTATTGTGTTATGATTAATAATTATATCTTTGACACGATGTATCTTACAATTCAGGCCTAATTTAAATTTTGATTAAAATTACTCCTTTGCTGTGTCAATTGAAATAAACTTTTTCTAATATATCAAAACTGATATTTTAAAATTTATATAATACAAATTAACAATAATATTATCTTATATTTATTTACTTAAACAACTATTTTTTTCTTTTTTTTCTAACTAATAATATTTTTTGCCCAACATACTCCCAAAATTTCTCATTAAAATACATATAATGATTGAAAGTGAGAAAACTTAGTTATTTATTGACTACTCTCATTAATTTTCATATTAACTTTGATAAATTAAGATGCCTTTAAGTTGATACCTTGGCCACATATCTACTTGATAGAACTAATTTTTAGGTCTATAAAATTTTTATATTGATAATTGAATACCTAACTGTTAATGGGATTTATTTTTCTGTATGAAGCTTGTAAATATGTCAAATAGTATCTATTCTAAATTTTAGAATATTAAATGTGTCAATTGACTTTTATCTTAATCTTTTGACACATGTTTCTTTATTGTTCTAATTGATATTGTTAATTGACACAATTTTTTTTTTAACTTTAGAAGTACTATAATCTTAACTTGTGAGGTCTTTTTTTCATATGTTAACCTTTAAATGTGAATTTTATAAAATTCTTAATCCTATAAAATTTTTACACTGTCATGCTAATAGTTTTAATTCTAAGTTTAACAACCGTTATTTTTTAAAAAAATCGAATAAATATAATTAATCATATGAGTACAATAATACGAATATATACAATTATATAAATTATTAATTCACCTAATTGGTAAACTCTATCATGCCTTCTCTAAAATAAAGGGTAAATTACTCCTTATAGCACATACAGTGATTATTGATAAATTATCTTTTAACCAGAGTTCCAAAGTTCGAATAAGATCGTCAAATCTAATTGTTATTTCTATTACGATCACTAGAAAATCCTAAAAACTAGAAAGCTAAAAAACTGATAGAAATTTGTGATATATTAATTAAAAATAATGGTAATTGGTGCGTGAAAAAAGATACCAAGGTATTTTATTTTTTATTTTTTTCTTTAATTGTTCTTAAATTATTTTTCAATCATTGTTCAGATAATAAAAATCCTAAAATGGTAATTATTGACTCATTGTTTTTATGACTAACTAATATTTTGCTTTGTGTTTGTTATATAGTTATACAAGGCTGTGAGGGTTGGTTATCTGAAGAGGAGTATCATTGTTGATCCTACTGAATTTTAAGGAAAATACTAGGAAGAAAATCTTAAGAAGGAGAGAGCTGAAAAATTAATAGATGTGCTTGTTGAAATGGGAGACTGAAAGCATATGAACAAGTTCAAAATCCTAACCTAATTGATTGAAAATAGTGATTGGATTTGAGAAGAATTATGGTTTTAAAATTGGAGAAGAAGAGGTGTATTTGGTGGGAATTATGAAAATGACACTACTATTAAGTTTCAAGAGAAATATCGCGTCAATTGAAAAGAAAATAGAAGATAACGTAAATCTTGAAGCTCTGGTAGAAGAATAATTTATGAATAATTATTGTATATGTCACAAGGGGTAATTTACCCTTTATTTTAAAAAGGGTAGAGTAGAATTTACCTATTATATCTATTTAAATTTTAAATTACAAACTAATATAAATTTTACAATTTAAAATTCTAATTATTTAAATAAAATTAAATTGATTTAAAAACAAAAATATACTAATACAATTCAAATCGTATTAAAACGTAAACAAGTTTGCTGAGTCCATAAACAAACTTTACATAAATAAATAAGTTTAGTCAATGTGATAGGTGAATTTTGTGCAAACTTTATGAAAACATAATAAAAAATTTAAATTCTAAAAAAAAACATAATTTTTTTAGAATAAATTTTTTTATATTTTATAATAGAAATAAAAAATCTGATTAACATTGAGCTGGTCTAATATATTAGATAATTTTATTTTTTAATGATTTTTAATTATAATTTTGGTTAAAAATTATATAATAAACAATTAACTACAATTTCTCAATTTAAATTAGTCATTTTGTTTTTAAAATAAAATACGGTAAAAAATTTAAGATCATAGCTATATCAATTATTTTTTTAATTAAATTATTTGTATAAAATAAACCGATTTTTTTAAATCAAATGGTAATACATGTTATCCATCCAAAAACAACTTCATGTAAAGTGAATTGTAGGTGAGTTTCCACCTTAATTAAAACTAATAAACTAGTCTTTTGCTTGTGTCAATTAAAATTTTTTCTTAATAAATTAAAATTGATATTTTAAAATTAATATAACATAAATTGACAATAATATTATTTTATATTTATTTGCTTAAACAATTTTCTGTAAGTAACAATATTTTTTGCCCAACACATTCATTGTAATAGCATATAAGATTTTAAATCCGCCTCTACATATATAAGAATTAATTAATCTGACATTTTTTTTTTGCCAATTTTATGAACATAATTGATTCACTTAAAATTTTATAAACTATTTTTATACACAATTAATTTCGGAGACGATCTTGAGTTTAGATTAGCCCTATGTGTCTTGGTTCTTTTAGATTAGGAATTTAATTCGAGGGTGCATAAATATATATGATTTATTTGAAGTGTTTTAATCTTTGTGTGGACTAATGGCTGTTTAAGTGTTTGTTTAGGGACGACGTTTGTGGCTCTCATTGTTAAGGTAATGTCCCTAAAAATATCACCACAAGTCCACAACGTCACACATACATTTGCTATTATTATGAATTTATGATCACAGGTACATGTATCCCTTTCATGGTTAATGAAATTAATTAAGGACTCGCTCCAAGATATGAATCCATTTTGACTTCGACGTCTAGAGTAGTGGAATAACTTTGAAAATAGAAGACAAACGGTTAAATCCAATGAAAGTGAAACAACAACTGAACAAGACATTGATGATCAACAACCAACTCTTGTTATATATACATACTGTTGTTTGATTTATTCGCTACCTTAGCGTGCATGTATATATACTGTGTATACTTTATAGTTTATAGTACTACTATGCCATTAATATCGTACCAAAATATTATCCTAATCATTTTTGTAGCACTAATTAATAATAACAGATTAGAACGACGATGAGGACAATTTTGATAAGAGAAGTACTAAAGAGTGAGCAAGTTTTGTAATTTATTTGTAGTTATTAATTAATTATTATTAATGTTTTTAATAGTATAAAATTTTATTCAATAGTATAGAAGCACTTACTTTTTTTTTACTGATTAAGTAAAAAATGCTGGTCCTAAATTTTTTTTTTGATGATATTAAAAGGAAAAACCATCCATACCTATAATGTGGACCTGTTAATTCTTCCATGGTTGCTGTAAATCTGTAATATAAGCAAGATAAGCTTATCAGTAACTAGTTTGGTTTAATTCAAAAAGCCAAACCGAAAACTTTATTGTTGGGAATTGAGAGCATAATTTTTTTAATTATTATTATCATTTTCAAAATATTACGTCAATCAGTTGATAACAATCTCATCTAATAATCCGAGTTGACATTTTCACTTACTTTTTTTTATCTTTCACTTTATAAATTCACTTTTTACTATTCGTAACTTTTAATATTTTTACTTTAACCACCTTAATTTTTGGAAATTATAAAATAATCTCTTAAACACTAAAATATTTACTTCCTTACCCTTTTATGGATCAAAAAGGTATTTTTCATTGTTCTTCACCACATTCAAAGTGTTCTTCGTAAATTCTTCAGATTCTTTCTTTGTTTTCACTCGTTTTTCAATCTTTTCAGTAACTGATTTTTATCATAATTCATAATAAATTAGCAGCCACTAAAATTCATCTTTTCCTCTTGATTTCAACACAAAATCAACCCCAATTTGAGGGTTAGGGTTCAAAATTCTAGCAGCCCTCAAGAACAAAATTCATAGTTTGAATATCATCAAATTTCATCAAATTTTTACCAAAATTTCAACAAGAATCACTCGTATAAACAATCAATTTCAAGCATAACCAAAACATATCATAATCATACAATTAAAACACAATTAATCAAGATTAATTTCACCAAAACCTACCTTGATTTTCTGCCTCAAATTCGATTATGCTTCTAGGTGTTCTTTAAGCACTTTTTCCTCCTAAAACACATCAAGAACAACTTTGAATCCATAAAATTTCAACTGAACAAACCTTAATCAACATGTTAGGAAGAGATTTCTCACCTTAAAAGTGCTGGGAATGGAAGATTCTTGACTTACAAGTCAAGCTAAGCAAGAGATCTAAGGAAGAACATCAAGAAAACACATGTTTATGCATGTGTTCTTGAAAACCGAAGTCAAAGGGAAAAGAAACAACCATCTCATCTTATTTTCAGCCTTGATATGTTACATGGTTATGTAGAGAAAGAAGAGATGATCATTTTTGTCGGATTAAAATTTTGATTTGGGTTTTAGTTCAGAAGAAATCAAGCTTTGAAGATTAGGAACCAAGAACTTTTTTTTCTTTTCTCTCCTTCAAATTTTCGGAAACAAAGGGGAAATGAGACAGCCTTGGAGGTCTTGGGGGTGGTGAGGAAATTCGTGCTTGATAATGATTGGCTAGTTAGGGAGGTGGTTGAAAAATATCTCAGGTGTATAATTACTAAAACTAGATGTATTATAACATACACGTAATAGCTCATCTAGAGATTAATATCTGAGATACTAGTATAGATGACACTAGTAACATGATTAACATGAGAATAGAAGGTATATGATGTGGCATTAGTATTGCTTAAGTCATCAGAGAGTGCTGGTGTTAACCGCACCAGAAGACTGTGAACCCGGTCAAACCGATCTCCTGTTTTTAACTAAAGCAGATCAGGTAATATTAAAATATTATTCAAGCAGCCCTAATATTAATAAAATAATTATATTATATTATTATTTCTCTTCTCTCATTAATCGAGTCTAATTCGTCAAATTGAGACTAATTACGGCAACCAGAATAAAAAACTCCTAACCAATACGGCTCAAAACTAGGTACTTCGCGACTGCATCATCGAGCTTGCCTCAGAAAAGATTCTGGCTTAGAGATGACATAATGATAACAAGGATTAATATATTTGATGATACAGTAGAGATGTTTCCTTCACTGATCTTTCGAAAAACTCTGTATCTTCAGAAAAGATCTTGTGTACCCAAAAAAAAGGTTGTTACAATGTATAACCTTATAGTTACGTTTTCTAAGTATACTCTCTATTAGACATATAGCCATACTTAAAAGAGTTCCAATAGTTGAAGACATGGCTACGCTTTGAAGCATGCCAATTGTTTGGTTATGGCAACCTTTATCGAGCGTGGCTGTCGATGACTATTGTACAATATAGTAGCTATAAGTTAATTAGCTCAGAAAACCTAGTGTTCTTCTTTTTCATTAATCTTTTTAATAAAATTTTACAAAATTCATATATAATTTTAAATCATAGTTTGAAAGAATAATTCAAATAATAAAAAAAATTATGTATATAATTTTAAATTAACTAATCCAACATATATAAACTTGTCACAAAAAAAAGACTTTGATCATAGTATAACATTCTAACAAAGTACCAATACAAAAATCAAAGTCATAACAACTACCCATGAATTTCTAATACATAAATTACAATTCTAACAACTATCACATATCTACTTCACCTTTACATATTTCATTACAAAATATCAAACTTCATGATTAATGTGATTATCCAGAGTGAACTCCATTATTTTTACCAGTGTCATTATTGTGTTAGTCTATCTTATATATTTTACCAAAAAATGAGTGAGAGCATATATTGAAGAGAAAGCAGAAAGTGACAAAATGATGGAAGTTGGCAGCAGATTCTACATTATCTAATATATAAAATGACACTATCAACAAATTTTGCATTCAAGTCAAAAGTTCCATATCATTGGTATTTAATTCATGCTTGAACTATTAACCAATTCAGCAACAAAAAATAAATTCTTACCACAGCAACAACACCGCAGTAGAAGAAGAGCAAGAAAGGTATAGCAGCGATAGTAAATACTAATCTAGCAGTAGATAATTAATACCACATTAGCAGCATATAGCAATACCACGTGAGCATCAGCATAACAGAGATCACAACGATAGCGAATAGAGAGCTTCCAAAATCCTAAAATAAAATAAACTTAAACTTAAAAAAATACTAATAACTAATATATAACTTCAAAAATTTTTCAGCAACCTCCCTCACTCGCTGATTTGTTAGTTCAACATACAAATATGAACTATATTTGTATTTTGTCTAAAATACCAAATATAAAATGCATCTTTATATAACAAGTGAAGAGAAACTTAATTACTTTATAGTTCTTAGGTTGTCCAATGTTGATTAAAATTTTAAATCAACTTGCATGGATTAGAATCTTCATGAAACATGGTTAAAGAATTGAAGAAGCAAAGTTTAAGTTGAATACAATAATCATCAATTGGCTAGATATTGCTAGAAGCTAATGTTGGAAGCTTGAAGATTTTTGAAGAACATTCAAGAGAGTAGTATAACTACAACATTCTACAACAATGAAGAAATTCAAAATCAAATTGAATTGGAATTGAAAGGAAGTTGCACTCATCACCTCCATACTAGAAGAATCATGAAGTGCATTGAAAGGTTCAAGATTGATGACTAAGCTTAATGAAGAATTTTCAAGATGTGCTAGAAATTACTTATTTGAATAGTCAAAGGAAGAAGCAAAGTTGGATAAGTATGTGTATTAAGAAGTTAGTAGAATCATGAACTTTTAGTATGAAACTTTGCCTATATAAAGGCATATATGCCTTATGTATTTTGTGTGTTCTATAATGAAATGTGTATGTTTTGAAATGTGAAAATTCTCTCCCTTGTTTTATGAGTGTTAGTGAGTTTGAGAGATGAAAAATATGATAGTGTCATTTATATGAGTGAGTGATCCTAGGGCCAATTAGTTGTGGGTATTATACTTACAAACATCAACTAGAATGGTCTTCTGTATTTTAATTTTTAGGTCATTAGAAGTAAATTTTGGTACCAGGGATCAGAAAATTTTAATAGTAGAGACAAAAATAATATGAAAAAATTTGAATGTGCACCTATTTAGATATTTTAGGTATTGTTTTGAAGATATCTGAAACGGTGATTTGGGTCTGAACATGAGGTTTAGATTTCTTCTGAGACAGCATCTCACTTGTGCTGGAGTCGAGGTGCCGTGTTGAGCAATATTTTACTCATGTTACAGATCTTGTCAATAAGATGAGAGTCTATGGAGAAGATATGCCCGATAGCAAAGTGGTGGAGAAAATTCTTCGCACCATGCCGATGAAGTATGACCATGTGGTGACTACGATACTAGAGTCCCACGATATGGATACTATGACGATTGCAGAGTTGTAAGGAACCATGGAAAGCCACATCAGTAGAATACTGGAGAAGTCAGAAAAATCAACTGAGGAAGCCCTGAAAAGCTGAGTGAATTTCAACAACGTTGCAGAATCAAACCGTACACAAGAAGGACGAGGTCGTGGTTTTAATTTTCAAAGTAGAGGCAGAGGAAGTTTTAGAGGTAGAGGTCGTGGCAATTACAACCAAGGAAGTTACAACAATTTTACACCACCTAATCAAGGAAGATGTGGAACGAATTTCAGGCCTGTCAACCGAGGAAGAGGTCGAGGCAATTTTCATCAAGAAAGAACCAATTTCAACTGTTTTCATTGTGGAAAGTATGGACACAAAGCAGCAGATTGCAGATTCAAAGTGATGAATAATAATCAAGCACACGTTGCAGAAAATCAGCATCAAAATACTGATAACGATCCGGGTACTTAGACTTTATTTTTTACAAGTAATTCATGTGCTGAAGATGAAAATATATGGTACTTGGATAATGCTTGCAGTAATCATATGTCTGGCAGAAAAGAGTTATTTTCTTCATTAGATGATTCAGTTAAACTATTATTGAAGTTTGGTAATAGTACAAAGATCCCTATTGAAGGAAAAGGGCACATACCAATTAGATTGAAAGATGGTTCTCTGAGTTATATTTCTGATGTTTTCTATGCTCATGAACTTGATTACAATTTACTGAGTATGGGGCAATTATCTGAGAAGGGATATAAGATGATAACTTATCATGGATATTGTACTGTATTTGACAACAACGGAAGGTTCATAGATAAAGCAAAGATGACCTCAAACAGAATGTTTCCGTTAAAAATTCAACATGTTAATCCCTCTTGCATGAGTTCTGTGATACTTGATGATAACTGGTTATGGCATATGCGGTTTGGGCACTTTCATTTTTCTGGCCTAAACTACCTGTCAAGAAAAGGACTTGTTTCTGGTCTACCACGGATTCATATTCCCAATTGTGTTTGTGAGATTTGCCAACTGGGAAAGAAGCACAGAGATTCATTCCCTACAGGAAAGTCTTGGAGAGCTAGAAGATTACTTGAAATTGTGCATTCAGATCTCTGTTCTGTAGAAGTTCCAAGTAATGGTGGTAGCAGGTACTTTATCACTTTTATTGATGATTTTAGTAGATATACATGGGTATACTTTCTGAAGCAGAAATCAGAAACATATAATGTCTTTAAGACATTCAAGGTGTTTGTCAAAAAATAAAGTGGCTGTAAAATCAAAATTCTCAGAACAGACAGAGGAACAGAATATCTTACATGTACAGAATACTTTAAGCAACACGGAATTCAACACCAACTAACAACTAGATACACTCCTCAACAAAATGGAGTGGCTGAAAGAAAGAATAGAACCATCATGGATATGGTCAGATGCATGCTCAAGTCAAAACAAATGCCTAAAGAGTTTTCGGCAGAAGCAGTCGCAACAGCAGTTCATATTTTAAACAGGTGTCCAACAAAAAGTGTTCGTGATAAAATTCCAGAGGAAGCTTGGAGTGGAAAGCGGCCTTCCATTCATCATTTCAGAGTCTTTGGGTGTATTGCTTATGCCCATGTACCAGATCAATTAAGGAAGAAGTTAGATGACAAAGGAGAGAAGTGTATCTTTATTGGCTATAGCACAGACTCAAAAGCATACAAGTTGTACAATCCAGAAACAAAGAAAGTAATCATCAGCAGAGACGTGACGTTCGACAAGAAAGACATGTGGAACTGGGACACAAAGACAGAAAAACATCCGATTGTAATTTCAAATACATGTGATGATGAAGAAGAAAGACAACCAGATGCAACCGAACAACCTGAATCATCTAGAAGACCTCAAAGAGAGAGGAGACTACCTGCTAGATTAGCAAGAGAGCGGAGACTACCTGCTAGATTAGCAGATTATGAAGTTGGCAATGACAACGATCCGTCTGATGAAGAAATCATAAATTTTGCTATATTTTCAGATTGTGAGCTGTTGAACTTTGAAGAAGCCTTTAAAGACAACAATTGGAAGAAAGCAATGGATGAGGAGATTCATGCCATTGAAAAGAATGACACATGGGAGCTGACAGATTTACCAACAGATAAGAAGCCGATTGGAGTAAAGTGGGTTTACAAGACTAAGTACAAACCCAATGGCAAAGTTGATCGTTTCAAAGCAAGATTAGTTACAAAAGGATACAAACAAAAACCAGTGATCGAGTATTGTCCAACTGAAGAACAAGTTGCTGATAGCCTGATATATTTATAAAGCCATTGAAGATCGAGTTATTTTACAAATTGAAGAAGATGCTTAATTCTGCAAGTTTGATTTAAGGGAGGCAATGTTGATTAAAATTTTAAATCAACTTGCATGGACTAGAATCTTCATGAAACATGGTTAAAGAATTGAAGAAGCAAAGTTTGAATTGAAAACAATAATCATTAATTTACTAGAAGATGTTGGAAATTTGGAGAATAACCAAGAACATTCAAGAGAGTAGTATAACTACAACATTCTACAACAATGAAGAAGTTCAAAATCAAATTGAATTGGAATTGAAAGGAAGTTGCACTCATCACCTCCATACTAGAAGAATCATGAAGTGCATTGAAAGGTTCAAGATTGATGACTAAGCTTAATGAAGAATTTTCAAGATGTGCTAGAAATTACTTATTTGAATAGTCAAAGGAAGAAGCAAAGTTGGATAAGTATGTGTATTAAGAAGTTAGTAGAATCATGAACTTTTAGTATGAAACTTTGCCTATATAAAGGCATATATGCCTTATGTATTTTGTGTGTTCTATAATGAAATGTGTATGTTTTGAAATGTGAAAATTCTCTCCCTTGTTTTATGAGTGTTAGTGAGTTTGAGAGATGAAAAATATGATAGTGTCATTTATATGAGTGAGTGATCCTAGGGCCAATTAGTTGTGGGTATTATACTTACATCCAATCGAAACAGAAAACTTAAAATATTAAGAAATAAAAGTGCATTCAACTAAAAATAGAAAATAAATTCAGCAGCACGAAAGCAGTACGGCAAAAAATAAATCCATACTACAGCAGCAGCAACACCAACACCAACACCACAATGAAAGCAGAACAAGAGAGGTAGCAACGATAGTAACAACAAAAAGATAACTACCAAAAGCCTAAAATAAAATAAACTTAGACTTAAATAAATATTAATAACCAATATGTAACTTCATTTTGTTTTTGATGAAGCTTGGATACAAGTGAGTGAGAAAAATATTGTTGAAGTAACAGCAATTGTTAAAACAAGTAAAGGGTTAAAATGATGAATTATCTTATTATTGTTATGATTATTAATGCTTAATTATCTTATTATTGCGTACCACCATGGGATGTGGTCCATTTGAACAATGACTAGATTGTGAACATTAGGTGCTCTCCAGTTCAGCAATTGAATTGAAAATTTGGTTAAAATCAGTTAAATAAGGGGTAATAAATTATTCACAAAATTAAGGTATTGAACAAAATATCAAACGGAACACTAATTTTCTCTCTAGTTTATCTAAAATCAAGTTGTATAGTTTATTGTTTCTGTTGATGCAGATACCTAAAAATTGACTTCATCTTTGATATATTTGATGTTTGCCTTGGGATATCATATTCAAGATTCTACTT
>NC_029772.3:100132201-100143028 GCF_000817695.3 Arachis duranensis | reverse complement strand
TTTGTTAGTTACACTAAGAAAAGACAGGACCCTAAATTATGTCTCAATGCTTGAAACTGATAAAGATGAATGACCTCACATGTTTATTTGGTTAAATAGATTATCTCTTAATAGCAATGTTGCAATTTCATGGACTAATTAATTTTAGTATATCGATTTTTGCAAAATTTTGAGAACCAGATTGTAACACAACAAACAAACTTGCATACATTGAAACAGAGAAATAAAGAAAAAAAAGGAGTGCCTTCTTGTGTTATAGTGAGGATTGAGCGCTAATATAGGTTACGAGAGACAAATGAGGGAGGAGCTTTAGAGGGAGGAGTGACGATTGAGGGAGAAGCAGTGACAGGTTATGGGTTGTTAAGGGAGGAGCGAGAGAGAGTGAGCGCCGAAGGAGGCCTTGCAAATGAGAGTGAACACTGATGGAAAGTGCGCCGACGGAGATAGCACCGATGGATGGTTGCATGAGAGGATTGCGAGAAAGGTTTCTTCTCCATTAAATGAATGATGTGTTGTGGGTATTTTTCTATTAGGTTTTTTCAGGATTTTCCTTAGTGAAAAAGAATTAAAAGTGTATTGGAGAAAAAATTAGGGAAAAATATAAATTTTTAATGGGAACTTTGTTGCAATATTTTTTTGGGATGCTCAAATAATTAGAGGATATAGACACGCTTCAAAAACGTGGCCGTAGTAAAATAAACTAGCTACGCTTCAAAAGCGTGCCTGTTTCTCTCTATAGTCCCGCTTTGGTAAGTGTGACATCTAAAACGTGGCCAAATTAGTAATCAACATCTAAAACGTGGCCAAATCACTAATCAATCATCACTCTCATAAGCGTGGTGACAAGACTTTTTTCTTGTAGTGATGTAAAGGTTTGTGTATACATTACTATTTACTACTAGGCGTTTATAATTATGACATCTGTTTAGTTTACCTGACTAGGTAACCAACAAGGAGCGCAGCCAATTTCAGCCAACTCCTATTTGGACTACACCCCACCCATGAAGGAAAAAAATCCACAATGCACCAAAAAAATCTAAATTATATCGAAAAAAATCCAAATCACATTGGAAAAGAATTTATTTTCAATTGGTTATGGAACAAAAAAACATCCACAATATATCAAAAAATTATTCAAATTATGTCGAAACGCATCCAAATTATATTAAAAAAATCCACTTTATATGGATAAAAAATCCACAATATACAAAAAATTCAAATTATACAAAAAATATCCAAATTACATGAAAAATATCTAAATTACATAAAAAAATCCAAATCACATCGAAAGAAGAAGAAGAACTGGCGGTGGCAGAGGGTGCGACGCAATAGAAGACGGTGATTCGAAGAAGACGTGAGGGCGGGAGCGCTAGCGTGAGTTTGTGAACAGCGGTGGGGGCAAAAGACCGACAATAACGGAGGGTGTGACGTGAGGGAGGACACGAACACGCGGGCATGGGCGTGCGCTCGTGAACATCGTGGGGGTGGCGGGTTTCATGACGGAGCTTAGGAGAGGCCACTGATCCCTGGACGATGAAGCAGTGGTGCAACGATGAAGTGGTGGTGCTATGGCGTGTTGCTTGCGTCGTGAGGCGTGCAGCGTGAATGGAGCTTGCGGCGGTATGCAACGGCGATGAGAGTGCAAAAACTCTAGTTGGTGCCGTGGCGGCGCGGTGGAAACGCCACGATGAAACCGCGATAACGTGGGACGTTGGGGGGAGGGAGGCACAGTGTTGATTATTGACAGATAAAAATTAGGATTTGTGATTTTGTGCTGCGAATGAAAGTGAAATTGAAATTAGGACAATTTTTATGTTAATTTTTTAAAAGAAAAATTGAAAATTACAGAGGAATTAGATGAGTTGCTTATAATATACTCAGTCCCTGTCTTTCTCTTTTCCAAAATAACGTAGACCATTCGTTAATCCATATGATACTTTTACATGTAACTAATTTAATTATAACCTAATAAGTACCATAGGTGTCTGATCTTTATTCATGGGGACAAATTTATCGAAGGCAAGAAGAATGGCAATTTTAATGTCTCGTACCTGCGGGCTCAATTTGGGTAAAGTTCCAAATGGTGAAAATGAAGACTGATTTGATTTTAGGATAATATATGCCTCAAAATCAAATTGCATATGTATTAATGATTTCTAACCAGATTATTGGGTTGCATTCATTATTTCATTATTTCTACTTTTTATTCCCTTTTTTTTCTCTACTTAAGTTGTAAATAAGAGTGTACCTTTCTTTAGATCTTTTGTTATAATTCGACTTATTGAAGAGAGCAAAATAAAAATATATTTAATGATTTAATCTATCTCGTTTGACAATGTCATCGCAAAGAGCTATAACAAGATTGAAATACAAAATTCATGACTAATAACTACAACACTCTTTTATATATTTCAACTCTTACTACATGCCACTGATATACCAATAAAATACATATAAAGCACTACATAAAATAGCTTAATCAATTAATCAAATTTTTAATGGTTCTTATATCTGGAGCCTTATGTAAACATTAGTACAAGCTTGATTAAATACCTCAATTTTATAACTGCAGTAGTTTTACACAGAAATCTAATGATTCATGAAATTTCGTAAAATCTGAAGTTTTCTTTTTTTGGAAAGTAAATATGAAGTTACTTAACTCTTTTACATTATTTAAAATATTTAATAAAGAACAAAAAATCAAATCAACCCAAATCACTTCCAATTCTAATTCAACTTTATTTTTTTTAAATGTAATAAAATAAAATTGATGTACTAAGAAATGACTTAGCTTTCGAATCTACTCCCGATCATGATTTATTGATCAGGACACGGCTACTTTTGGTGGAACTGATTCTCGGTTAGTAACGTTCTTCTCTCAAAAATTAAGAATCAATGTATCGGTAGTTTTGTTTGTTTCAATTTGTTGGAGAATTTCACTCTATTTAATTAGTGTTATATATTGACCCAAGCAGTAGCGGAACTTGAAACAAATTTTTGGGGGGCATGATAGAAAATAATTGTCAAAAAGCTTTTGATATGAATCTCATTTAAGATAAATTCGTCTAATTTTATCTCTCTGATTTGGATGATATTGTCAAATTTAAAGCCGTTTTCAAGGTCTCATTCCAAAAAATTAAGGTCAAACTCATCATATGTAACTTTTAAACTTTTGAAGATTGTATCTCACTTTTTTCGTGATTCATTAAAGTAGAAGAACTATCTATAGGTGTTGATATTGTAAAAGTTATATGTTCTCCTTTTTAAATATTAGCCTTCTTCTTAAAAAATGTATCAATTTTTTGATTTTTTATTATTATTTTATATAAAAATTAGAATATATATCCTATAGAATATGTAAAGAAGAAGTTAGAAGGACAAATATTAGAGAGAGTGTTGCTTATTGAATTTATTGAGTACTTTAAGTCATAATAAAATATGTAAACCAATTGAACTATTTTTTATCTTTTAAAAAAAAAGTATTACTAATTTTTTTATAAAAAGTTTGAAGAGGCCATGGCCCCTTTGTCTGAACTAAGTTCCACTACTGGACCCAAGTGATCATCTCTGTATTTCTGATAAAAAAAAGTTGTCCGTACCTTTAAAAGAACTCGAGACCTCGTGACCACGCACATTCGTAAACGTGAGTTTGTATCTGCAATGACACTAGTAATAGATTAAACAGAGTGAAAGGATATTTGAAAGGAAAAGCATACCCTTATAGTCTTTTTTAGCTTTTTCTTATGTTGTTAGTTCTACAACTAACAGTTTGCTCTATTTAATTAGGTTTTTACCATCAATCAATATATATTGGTTAGCCATTTAGACGTTAAGACGTTACATAACATTTATTATACATTTTTCATGATTTTGTCTACAAAGGTGATTCTATTTTGAATGAATTATATGGAATCAACGTTAATTATGTCCTTGATTTTATGGACTTGGGTCTAATATAGAACAATTTCATTTTTCTATCAACGAATTATCTTTGTCAAAAAGGAATTAAATATTATTTTATTTCTCTATCAATATAGATTATCTTTATTAAAAAAGAATCAATAAATAAAATTTAACAAAAAATGATAATACCATTTTATTTTGATAATAATATTTTTTTAAAATTCATATAAAATACCGTAAAAAAAAATCATGTGAAGCGTGATATTATTAAAAATAGGGGTTTTCAATTTAAGCAAATTAAAATAAAACATTATATCCATAGATTGAACTGTATATAAAAAGAATAATTTTCTTTTGGTGTTTGTACAAAGAATAGTTTATTATGAAAAAGAAAGGTTTGTTTAATTAGTTGCAGATTAATAATGAACAACAAAATACTCGACGTCATAGTTTTATATACTAGGTTAGTAGGTTAATCAGACAAAGAATGATATACGGAACAGGGAAAATGACGTTAATTATAACGAGACAATATATACATATTTCAACATCCATAGCTTTCAGTCTTTCACGAACACACATGTTGTTCTGAATAATAAGGACTCCTGATGTAGCCCCCTCGCTCGTGAAAGCAAAGAACAATATATAGAAATGTTCATAATACTTATCATAATCCAATGCATTACTTTGAATAAGGAACGAAAATTAATCCAGAAATCTTATCAAACAATAATAATACCAGCACTAGTATTTTCTGTGGAACTAGTCACATACAATAATATATAATATTCATATACAATATGCATGCCCCCTTATTTCATTCCCCTTCAAATCCCGATATTCACAAAAAGAGAGAAAGATTTTGTAATATATATCTATATGCCTTTCTCTATTTATGAATTTCCATTCTTATACAATTTCTTACCCCTAAATAGCATTAATCATAAACATACAATGATAGGATATAAAACCACCCAACTAATAAAAAGCTTTCCCTCCCAGCAAATGAACTTTTGCGAAGATCGATGTGACATCAGCACGTGAATACCATAATTCTAGAAAAAAAAATACTTATGTTACTAGGAACAATTTTTTGGTTGTCATCTTCGGTTATTTATAACCATTTATTTTTCTTTATAACTTAAAAGTATTATAAATAAAAAAATAAATGGTTATAAACATTTTTGAAAATTATCAAAGAAAGAAGGTAGCATTATTATTATGGTCATGGTGAACACCCGTTTCATCCAAGTTGTTGTTGTTGAAGGACGATGGACTTGGACAATTTCTGTTGAGAAGCTCTTCAATCATCTGCAATGCGATTCTCTCCTCCTCATCCATCTCTCCCCTAACCAGATCACCACCGGATACGGTTGATGACGGAGACTGAAGAAGATCACAAGAAGAAGACGAAGACGAAGACGAAGAAGAAGAAGCAACCATGGAATTCATGGCAACACCACTAGTTTTGTTGTTTCCAGCACCGAGCTGAACCCTCATGACCCAATTGGAATCAGAACGCTGGCCAGCGCGCTTCTGCCACACACCAATGTGTGAATTCTCCGTGTCGAGCCTCAAGCATGTCATGGAAGGTGAAGGAACTTTACCGCATTTTCGAAGCTTGGCGTGTAGAATCTCCTCTAGATCCTTATTGGAGGCGGAGGAAGAATGCGCCGCCGATTCCTCGGTGGAGCTGACAACCTTTGGATCACCGTCCGGTGTGTGTATGATGGGGAAATTGGTCTTGGCATTCCGGCCACTCATCAAAATTGCAGCTTGATCATAGGCTCTTGCGGCTTCTTCCGCAGTTTCAAATGTCCCTAACCACACCCTCCTCTTCCTACAACACAATAAGAGTAATGAATAATTGAGGTGGTTCTAAAAGGGAGAGAATTTAATAAGAACTTACAAGAGTGGGTGACGAATCTCGGAAACCCAAGAACCCCAATGACGCTGCCTGACACCTCTGAACTTCCTTGATTGCACCATCACTAACAACGTTGGGGATGATGTGAGAGAGAGAGAGAGAGAGTATCTTTTTGGAACTGTGAGATTACAAGTACAAGTACAAAAGGTGCAGAGTTGCCAAAGATAAATATAGAGGGAGATAGATAGAGAGAATATAAATAAATAAATAAAAATATAATAATAATTGAAATTAATTAAATCCGGGAAAGAGGGGCATGCCACAGCAAAGAGTGTCGGCGAACTAAAAGGTATAGAGAGTGATGAATTAAAGATACTCACCTAAATCCTTGGGTTCTACAGTAACCTTCTCAACAATAAATGTTTGTGCTTGACTTGGTTGCGCAGTCGCTGGAGTTCTTGTCCTTTCTTTCTTTCTTTCTTTCAATTCCCAACCCCTATTCCATTATACTCCCCTTCTTTAATCTTTTCTTCTTTCTCATCATCATCCATCTTTTTCTATGCCATACGATGTGTTTACATCACAACATATTGTATCAACGTTAGTTAAGGTATTATAGCTTGCTACTTCCTAGCGGTCCAAATTTCAAACAAGCTAAGCAACTTATTTTTCTTTAATGAGATATCAAATATAAGCACTTGTATATATATGAATTATATGGCTTTATTCTTTATCCCAAAATCGTATATCATTAAGTAGAAAACTATAGAGATATCAACAATATCGTATTTGACAATAAATTATAGTTCAAATGACATAATCTCCTTATACTCATCTAAGAAATTCTAAATTCGAATCTTTCTATCTTTAGTTAAAAAAATTCATAATTTTAAAGTTATATCTCTGGTTTCATACGATTATTTGTTCTAAACTTAAACTGATGCAAGCTAAGAAGTTAGTACATAAATAATTATGTTTTTAACACCGCATAAATTTGTCAATTATTTTAAAAAAAATTAAATTGATAAAAAATACATAAATAATTATATTTTTAATATATTTTTTAAATAAAAATATTTTTTAGGTTTGTTTAATTTTTTTGTATAGACTTTTTTTTTCTTTTTATTTATCTTTCATTATTTTTTTCTCTTCTAATATCTCTATGAGAGTTTACCATAAGACATCTTTTTTTTAATCTTGTGCTTAAAATTTTTTGAAAATAATAATAATTGAACTCTAAATTTTTAGACCACAAGAATTGTGATCCTATTTGTCTTGACATCATTTGTTTCAAAAATCTAAATAAAAATTGTTATTTGTACACTAAAACCAGTCACTCAAATCAGTCACCATGATATTTATATATAAATATATGTGTAGTTTAATTTATTTTTAATGTGTATTTATATTCTAACATATATTTTATACTGATAGCTGATTTTGGTGACTGATTTTAGTATACGTGTAGCATTTCTCAACTTAAATAGATCAAACAAGATAAATAAATAATTATACATCTAACAAATTTAAAGGATTTTTTAGTCTATTTTATAAAAATAAGTGTATTTAGACAATTTTTTAGTGAATAAAAAGAAGAGACAATTAAATTGTGAGAGTGAAAATATTTTCTAAAGAAATGGTTTTGAATTTGAAATAAATTATTATTGGTGGATCGGAGATGCTAAGGGATGAAGGTGACCCACACACTTGGATTCTATTACTTGCCATTATTATGTGGACTCGCACCCTAGACATACACTCCCCAATTGGATATCATTACTCGGTTGGTTAGCTTTGGCTCCTTGGGGAGACTATAATTCAAAATGGTTGATGAAGCTAATTAAGTGTATGGTAATTCATAATAAACCCTCCGAAATCACGGTTTAAGATAACACCTTTTGTATTATTGAGATATAAATGCGGGCTTTGATTTTTATTTTTTTTGGTCCCTTGCTAAAGTAATGAGTGTGTGTACAATAATATAATAGCTAGCAATAGAGGAAATAATAAAGACAAAGGGATGAACATGACGTGGATGAACTAAAATTAAAGTTTGCGTGAACAGAGTGTTTTTAGTTGTAAATATAATTCTCATATTTGTACTTTATCATTTCTCTCAAAATTTTAAATAAAAATTTAAATAAATAAATAAAATATATAAATAATAATTATATATTTAACACATTTTATTATATAAAAATAATGCTTGTTTGAATTTTTATATAATTTTTTAATTTGTTTTATACTATTTTTTTTAAGAAATAATAAATATTGAACTCTAGATTTTTTTACTATAAAACTCTAATATTATACCAAGAAATTACTATTTTTAAGAGTTTATTTTTTTTGTCAAATTTTAAAATTTTTAAGAATTATTTTATCTTTCACATTTTTTAAAATTTTTTTATCAGTATCAAAATTTTTCGAATATCATTTTAATAGTTTATTTTCTTATATAGTTAAAAATAGCAACAACAATATAGTGAGGACGGAACATGTTGAAATTATTGGGGGCCAATGAGTGAGATATATCTTGGTTTGGCTTAATTACAGTAAGCAAGGGTCAGCTATCAAAGGGAAACAGTGCAACAACGTATTCATAGAGCCTCATCATCCTTCACAAATTTCAATTGGATCATATCTTCCTTCCTGATCTTTTGTAAATTGACATCTCACCAATAGAGACAGAAATGTGCGCATTGCTAGTATTATAATGCATGCATTACTAAATGAGCGTACTACTTACTTACTTAGCTTGCATTGTAGCTAAGCATAGTAAATAAGAAGAGGTACTACATTGCTGATCAAAAGATTTAGGTGTTGAGAAGAAAGATTTTAAAAAATGTTAACAATAAAGAGTAGTGCTAGGGAGCCAATGGCCTAAACGTATAATGTGTAATGAACATCACCTATACTATCCAGAATAACTAAGGTTCGAACTCTTGACCTTCCGGATCCGGAACTCTAATACCATGTCCTGAAATCACTCATTCAAAAAACGTAACCTGATAGAACAATGTAACACTAATAATCATATCTCTAATACTTTCTAAACCTTCATTGTACACATTGTATGCTTAGGTCATTGGCTCCCTATACTTTCTCAACAATAAAATAGTTTTTAAAACATTTTAAATTTGACACAAATAATTAGATGTCAATTTTTCTTATTTCTATTAACAAAAAATGCTGAAGTAACAAATAAATATAGTGACATGGCAAACTAAAAAATAATTGGCATTATTAATGTTTTAAAATTAAAAAAATTAATTTCTAATAATTATGAACTCCTCTCGCTTCTTTTCTCTCTTTTTATTTTTATTTCTCTCTAATTTAAATCTATTCTTTCATAATCTCTTTAGATTTAATTTTTTCTTTCAAATCAAAATTTTCAGACGCTTTAAAATCAATATGTCTCGTACGATTATCTCAATGTTTCATAGCAATCTCTTATTCAGTCCGCTACGTTATAAGGAAGGGGAGAAATGGTCCCTCCCAAATTAATAATTTGTATATATAAATTTTTAATTTTTTAGTTTAACCCTCTTTTAATTTTTATTTTTTTTAATTTATATTTTTTATGTTGGTTCCTCTCAAAAAAAAAAAATTTTAGTTCCACTCCTGCTCTTACTTTTCTGTATTTTCTGCATCACATACCCCTCTTCTCACTAATCCCCTCGGACGACATCAACAACAATTAGTAAAAGGTATAAAGAAGAGGAAGAGCATTTGCTGAGCAAAACCGAGACGACAATGATAGCAGTGGACAACAACAGCAACAACATTGTGATGGCGGCGATGGGCCTCTGTCTTTCACCTCCTTCCATGACTCTTGTTCTCAGCGACAACAACAACGACAATGTTGTGATGGCTCCTTTTCTCCGTCTTTTTTCTATGTTTCTTTTCCTCCACTCTGTTATATTTCTTCGTTCTTTCTTATCCTTTTCTTTTTCTATTTTTGTTCTCTTTATGATTTTGTGTTAATGGATGTTGTGTTTTTTTTTTGTTTTTTTTTTTCTAGATTTTTTTGCATGAATCATGTGATTTTGATGATGAGAATTTAGACATAATTGAATTTGAATTTTAGTATTTTTGTGTTTGTGTTTATTGTTGTAATTTTAAAAATTAAAAAATTATTTTATATTTATAAAAAATTACAGCGGGTGTCATAGAAAGAGGGAGAGAGATAGAGAAGAATGAAAGAGAGAGACAAAAAAAGAGAAAAAATTATTGGTAATAAAAAATAATAGAAAAAAATTGTCATGTTATCCTTTTTGTTCTCTATTTCGGTATTTTTTGTTAACAAAAATGGGAGAAATTAACATCTAACTACTTTAATTTTGTCAAATTATATATTTTTTAGGGTTATTTTATCGTTAATATCTTTTAGAATTTCTTTTGTATAAATTTTTTTATACCAATTTGACAGTTATCTTTTAGTGAGAAACTCTTTAAAATACACATTATTTATCAATTTATATTCGCTATGTATTTTACCATGATATAGTTTTTTTAATTTAAAAGTAAGTATAATTTATTATTTTTGACAATTACTTTTAGTCATCAGTATAATTTCTTCAATCTAACAATCCAACTTAATATCGTATTTTTAATTTAATTTTAAATATTATTGATTAATCGTCAAAAATAATAAATTTTACTGAGTGTTTAGTAATTTTTTATATTCCATTTACTGATTTATATATTAGTATCATCATCACATACTATATATGATTTGTAATAGACCTTAAGAAGGGCACATTATTGTAAATTTTTTCTTCACTCTTCTGAATTTTTTATTTGATGTTCATATAATAGAATTCGATCTCTTGCATTATTTTACAACATGTGAAGCAGGTTTTGACTACAGGTGCTTAACATGAGAAGATACAGACATACGGTACTTGAAAATATGTGACTGACATAGTGCATTCTTGGAAAGTAAATAATGATGGTATATACTAAAAATGTACATACAATGTGGCCCACCAAAAACAAATGACAGTAAATTGGAATTTGATACTATGATTCAAAACAGATCAGAGAGCTGTCCGGAA
>NC_029772.3:100112549-100132178 GCF_000817695.3 Arachis duranensis | reverse complement strand
TTGATGATATATAAAAGATGTATGGCGTATGATGAGATTAATCTATTCAACTAATAACGTTGACCTTATTAGCTTCTCAAGTCTCAACATAAATCAAGGTGTGCTTTCCACCAGTGGTAGATAAATTCAATTTCATTATTTTATATTTTCAATTTATACTTCAATAGGAAAAGTATTTATTCAGTTTAAATAATTTTCTTCATCCAAATATCAATTATAATCAATACCATTTTCGAATATTAAGGAAAAAGATTAAGAACCGGTCGATAATTAGCCAATATTTTTTCCTTGAAATTTCTTTTTTTACTTTTAATATTTGGTTATCCATTATTTTATTAGTTAATTATTGGTTAAAAAAGGGTTAGCTTCTTAATGAAACTGTTTAGTAATTTATAATAAATACAGAGAATTAATTTTTAATTAATTAATATTAAAAAATTATCATAAAATTACTTTTTTAACCTTTACTTTTTGAAAAGATTTAGGGTTTAAAATTATTATTTAAAGTTTAAAATTTAAAATTTAAAATAAAAAAATAATTTTAAAAATGTTAGTGCTATTGCTTGTTGAAAAATAGTAATCCCTGGTTGAACTCATTAACCTAACCATGAATTTTTTCATTGACAAAAAACACTTCCAAAGTCCAAACACTAACTGAGAAAGTATCATGGTGGGAAACTATGTAGAATCAGTAGAATAATTTGTTCAGATATGAGTGAATCCTTAATTATGGAATAGTACGTAGTTCGCCATAGGTGGTTTTCTTTGCTTTATATTTTTTCTACTAAAGGTTGAATGGTCCTAAAGAGTAGTGGTCCATTGGTCACGTAGCCTTAAAGATAGTGCATACTTCTTCTTCACTAAGAAGTTGAAGCCTTTTTTACATATATTTCGGTATGGTGATGGAAGCCTTGGAAGTCTCATCGTCATTAAATGTAATAATAAGACTACAACTCTTCCTTTGCTAACTTATGGTTAGATTTTATTACATTACAACTATATTACTTGGGATACTGCTTCATGGTTTTATAGTTGATATTGAAATAGTAACCTCTCCCCTCAAGTTTTTAATGCAAAGAAGACACTTGAGAGTAGCTAGGACCCCGCCTAATACATGGTTTAGTACCCTTTTTTTTTTCTTTCTTCTTTATAAAACCATTATTAGTACCAACTGATATTTGTTAATAATGTGTTTCTCTTAATACAATATTATTTACATAAATATTCAATTTTTATTATTAATAAATCGCAATGACTAAGTTATTTTTAATAAATAAAATGTAAATCGCAACAAAGAAAAGAGAGTTAATCCATTTTAAATCGCTTATCCTTAAGAGGTTCATAGCCACTGTGACTTAAAAGCCACTGCGTGTTGCGCCAACCATGAGAAGATACCACATCCAACTCAAAACCTTAAGGTGTCAAGTTAATGGGTCTCTCATCTTATAAACTCCACACTCTTCCATACTTTCTTAGACGTGGGACTAACTTCAACACTCCTCACACTGCGATCCAGGTAGTGCTGCACCTGCTCGCTGCCGCCTTCTTCCGCCAGCCCTGCCAACCACTCCCTCCGCGATATCCAGCAACTAGCCTTGTGCCGGAGACGCCTCACCTACTGCCACTCACAGTGCTCACAATAACGCCACCACCACTGCTTCAAATCGTCGCCACTACTATCTCAAGTCAGAGCCAGCAACGAGGCTCATTGCCGACAAAGATGGCACGAGGGAGAAGAAGACGAGAATGGTGGAGAACAAGAGTGGCATCTACTTTTTAGGTTTACCTTCCTAAGAAAATCGCATGGGACTTTGTTATTGTACATACAAAGAGAAAGTCTAAGCCAGCATTTTTATTAAAATTTCGTTAATATTTAATCAATGAAAAAAAAATGAGTAATTCTATATTATTAAATGTCATCTTACACCATTAAAATTATTGATGATGACTAATTAATGCCTACACATCACAAATTCTACTGGCCCCTAACATTCCTTACGTACAAAAGCTAAATCTCAATGTTTTTATTTTATTTTATTTTTTCTTTATCTGCGGGTAAATCGATGGGGCTTTCATCTTTTTGTTGGAAAACTTGTAAATCCCAGCAACTCACTACAATTTACGTGTGCACTAATGTGAAAAAAGTTTGAACTTGAATGAACTTAAATCGCTCCGATTTGTGCTGGTTTCTCTTTTTCGATTTGATTTTCCATAAATCTAGTGCGATTTATTCTATCTATGAAAGGATTTAAATCGTAAAATTTCGTTGCGATTAACTCTGTAAAAAGTCAAAATTATATAACTAATGATTTACTAATAATTAAAACAGGACATTTATGTAAATAATTTTGTATTAGAAAAGAATTTTTATTAACTAATTATTTTTAGTTTAAATAAGTAAAAGCCCCTTAAGATGAAGAGCTAAAACCTGTGGGGTAGCCGTGTAGCCATCGTAACGTAGCTTAGCTGCTGCCCTTTTTTGTCTCGAGTTTCCCTACTACTATCATATATAGCACTTATTTATGTAATTTATTTATGAATTTTTTTTCAGATAATATATATTTTTATTTTAACTTTTCTTTGCCTTTCTTTAATGCTTATTAATCAATTATTTTATTAAATGATTGTTAATTAAAAAAAAAAGATGAATTTTCTGGCAGAACTGATTATTTATTATGGAGTTTATTAATAAGTATTTTAAGGGGACCTGCTAAAAGGTTTATTCCATTTGCATTTGCATTGTAATCAACTAATCATAGAAATATAGAATTGACAGTAAGATTGATGGAAAGACATGTGCAACGTTAGTAATCTGAAAAAAAAAAAACGCTTGTTTTCCAGTTAAAATTTTTCAGCAACTAATTAGTCTTTCGCAAAATTATTAGCAATATAACGGGGGTATTATTCATGATAAGTTCTTCAATTGGGCAAATAAATAATCAAAGGATGGTTGATGAATCATGAGCTATAGTACAATCAAGAGTAACGGAGTGTATTTATCTCCTGTATTAGCTAGTAAAATTCCATTGATTAAGTATAGTAAGCAGCGATGGAGTAGGTTATTTTAAAATATATTAAAAAATCGAGTAAATAGATAAAAATACATATAATATTTTAGAGTTGAAAAATATACATCCCAACCATTCGAAATACTCAATATATATACAAAAGATTGATAATGATAGACAAAAGTGATAGTGAAGATTCTGTTCCATTAAATTTAGTGCCTACGTGACTATGTAGTGTAACAAAGTAATTTTTTTAGTGAGATTTAAGTGAAAATAAGCTAATTTAAAAAAAATTGTAAAAGAACATCAGAAATCTTAAAAAATATTGAATGCCCTAATTTCTGAAGGAACTCTATCTCATATCCTCAATTACAATGATTTGCAAAATCAAAGAATGAGAGGTGAAGTTCAGTCAAGATCTAAGAGTAAATCGAGACTATCATGCTAGGAGAATAACTTTAGTAATACTGGCGAGTCTTTCGTTGGAGGTGTGACAAAGAGAAACAAAAAGAAACACCATTTTAATTGTGGCACATGCTACTATAGCGTGGATATTGTGTTGTTAAAGTTACAAACGGTGGAGAACTCAAATAAATGGTTCTTACAGTGCCCACATTATAAGATATGAGTACACTAACTGTTGTGCCTCCACTATTAATAGAAATTTTGGTTGATGCTGATTTATTCTTTCTTCCTCCAATCTTGTGTGGAGTAGAAATAAAAAATGAGATGTGACTATTTTATTTGGGTTGATGAACTTAAAGATAAATGCAAAGAGAAGAAGATCATTTTTTATGGGGCTTATTATACCAGTTACAACAATGAGAAAACGATGCAAATATCAGAAAAAGAAAAGACAAAAATGACTCCAATGCAAAAGTGATGTTGAAGTTGATTGTTAGGATGAATTAAGAAATTAGTAAACCTAAGGACATTGATAATTGGTTTGTACATTCGTGTGAGGATGTTGGTTTTGATAAACTTGTATAACTTGTTAAAGTGATGTATTATGATTTAAGTTATATAACTCAATTTACCCTCAGACCTGGACTGAATTTCACTTCTCATCCCTCGATTTTGCAAGCCACTACAATTGGAGGGAGGGTAAGAGATAGAGTTTCTTTGAAAATTAGGAACCCAATACTATTTAGGATTTTTAATTTTCTTTTTCAATTTCTTAAAAATTAGCTTATAAGAATCCGCCTTGTCATGCTACATAACCACGTACGTATCAAACTTGACAGAAAGGGAGTCCCACTAACGGTGTATTATTTTTGTCCATTGTTATCAATTTTTTATGTGTATTATTGAGTATTATGAATGATTGGGGTGTACATTTGTCTATTCTAAAATGTTGTATGTGTATTGTTCATACCCTAACCCAAAAACATAAAGTTAGGCCAATAAAAAAAAGGCCTACCCAAAAGGAAAACGACCAGCAGTGCCTGAACCTACCTCTGAGCCCACACAACCTAAGACAAGGAATGTTCCCTTGCGCTCTCAAAGAGGTAAACCTCGTCTTCCTCTCAAATCTGTTAGAGAACCAGACATTGATCCTTTTGTTCATAAATCCCACTTCATGACATTCCACTCCAACTATAATCCTTATAGATTTAGGTCTGCCATGAATAATGACTTTTATGAAGGAGTTATTAAGTACCGTATCCTGTGTCCCTTTTTTCTTACTGATTTGCCAAACCTAAAAAAGAAAGGTTTTCAATATGTTGAAAATTTGAAATTTTTAGACTGAAATCACCTTTTTAACATAAAAAAGCATGTGTATCCTCTTTTGGTCAAAGAGTTTTATGCTAACGTGACATATCATGAAGACAGTGTGCATTCTTATGTCAAGGGTCGAGAAATTGTTTTAAATAAAGAAACAATCAGTGATTGTCTGAAATATACTGATGTTGGGGTTTGTGCTTATACCTCTGTTAAGTGGGATGAAGGAGTTGGTATTTCTTACAATGATGCTTTGACTCATATTTGTGAACATGTTTCCTTGATTGATGGCATTACACCCACTCACAAAGCCCTAGGATATGAACGTGCTCAGTTGCACCGAATTGTCAACCACATCATTCTTCCTCAAAGTGGTTCATATCAAAGAGTTTCTTATACTGACATTCTTGTTTTATATGCTCTACTCACAAAAACAGAAATTTCTTTTTCTTATTTGATGGTTAGATACATGTTTGACTCTGTTAGAAGTGAGAAAGACAAAGCCCTTCCTTATGGCATGTTTCTAACTTGTATATTTGAGCATTTTGGTGTTGACTTGTCCAATGAGGATTATGAAAATAGACATTCATATCTAAAGGGAGGTGGTGCAGTAAAACAGCAAAAAGGACCTACTCGATCTGAGAGAGTGGTTCTAGATAATGAAGATGATGAGTTCATTCCTAAGGAATCTCCTCCTCCTTCTACCGAGGGTACTTCCATCCCCACTGGATAAAAAATTTGCTCTGCTCAATGTTGTCAAAGACGTAGTCCAGAAGTTTGTCTCCCAATCTAATCACATGATTGCATGAGTAAGGAACAAAGGAATCTAGCAAGCAAGCATGAGAATTTTCTTCAGAAATCAAGGGATAGAGTTGCTGTATTTATGAAGTTCATTGATAATCTTCAACAAGATAAAGATCCTGCCACTGATGTTGAGGAGGAAGCTGATTCGGAGGAAACTGGTTCAGATGCCTAGATTTGTCTCATGAAGCTGCTGCTTTCTGCTCTTTTTTGTCTCATAAAAACTGTTTCTTTTGATATTTTTGAACTACTTTGATTTTTCGGATGACTGTAATACCTTAACAACTGCTGCATTTACTTTAAATTAGTTTGGTGTTTTTAGACTATGCATTAACACTTTCCTGCAAGTTTCAAGGTGTAGACGTTACTTGATGTTGACTATGCTCCACCCTTGATGACAAAAGGGGCAGTAATAGCTGTGCTAAATTTAATTGCTGCTATTGAATTTTTTTGTGTTTTTAATTGTGAATTTTGATTGATTACTGCTGCTGTTAGTTTTTTGGCATAAAAATTTGATTTGCAAACTATGCTGCTGCAGTGAATGTATTGACATGAGAACTGGAACTTACTTTCATATGTTGCTAGTTTAACCCTGTTAAACTTGAAGCCTGTTTTGATGCTGACATGATATATTCAGCATTAGGCTGGATCTGTATTTCTGGTTGTATAAACTCTCTTAGTCAAATATAATTATATGTAGCTCTTTTTATATTTTCTATAAGAATAATAAACAGGAAAGAAGAAAAGAGCATAAATCAAGGGGGAGCTACTCTTGAAAGGAAAAGGGGGAGCAACACAAAAGCAAGTAACAACAATCAAAGGAAAGTTTCTCAACTCAATTCAGATTCAATTCCTTTTGGTTAATGATTAATTATGTTTGTCATCAAGGGGGAGATTATTGAGTTAAGAAATTAACTAATATAATTGATGATGACAAACATTAGATTATTGGACTAACTACCCAATTAGTGTTGATTATTTTGATTGAGTGATGCAAGCCAAAAAACCAATACAAAGCAGTAGCCTAATTGAATGGAAAATGTAAACAAGGTTGGTAGGCTACAAAAACAACAACATCCCAAAGGAATCAAAGAAATGAAGTTAGATGGGCCAAGAAAATCAAACGGGTTACATGAATCAAAACCAATCCAAGTCCGTATCCATCACTCCAAGCTGATCTCTCTAATTTGCTCTCACACCAAAAGTAACGTTCACTTTTTCATCTTGGTAAAAAATCAGAGAGAGAGAGAGAGAATGCTTAGTCCCTAAGTTGTTCACAAAAAAAGCAAGAAAGAGAAGGTTAAGCAGAAAGGCTAAAGTCTAATCACCCACATCAAACTGCATCAAGAAGTCAGAAGCTAAAAGGTGATTTCAATTCTTTATACATGCATCATATCTTTTTCTCTTCATCTTCAATGTTCTGCCTATCTATTCTGAGAAACATGGGAAATATGATCACTGCTCCCACTACTGTGCATCTACGGTCACAAGTGTGTCTTGGGCACCAAGTTATTTTTCAATGGCCAAGATCTTGATTTACCATTAAAGATATTTGTTTCTGCTGTTTTGTGGCTTTCGGTCAACAAGGGAAGGTCAGAAACAAAGTTCCTATTTTGAGGATTAATAGGAAAAAGTGACATGGTGGGTGGGTGAAGCACAAAGCTCGAGAGTTAACCTAGGAGAGAGAGCAACTTAGCAACATGCAAGGAGATACAAAAGAAGTTGGTTCACCATTCAGAAGCCAAGGAGAGATAATCAGTGTTCTTGAGGTGTATGTTCCGAGAAGAGCTCTCTGAAGAAGTTCATCCACTTGGACAGTGCTTCCTAGTCAAAGGAGCATTCTACCAGAATGAAGAACTGAATCAGAGGCTAGCAAATCTGGTTTATCACATAGCAAAGAGGCTGTTGAAGAATTAATCTTCTTCATGATTTACATATTGTAATTTTCTTTTTAATGTTTATCTTTCTGTAATTTCTTGAGTGAAAAGGCATAATGAGAGAGCTCAAGTAAAAGCCAATGAGTGGAAAGAGGCTGAGTGATACACTTGAGAGAAAAGCCTAGAGTTATTTCAGATTTCTTTAGGTAAAGTCTGTGTCTTGTATCTTGTACCTGTGAGGTATCCCTTTCTTAGTTGGGTGAGTACTAAGAGTGAATAGTTAGATATTAGCATAACCAAGTCAAGTTAGGTTAGAACTTGAGAGTGAAAGGATTGTGTCAATCCTGTGGAATTGGTGTATGTAATACTTTAACTATAGTGGAAATTCCACCACTGTTGTGGTGGAGACTGGATGTAGGTTGCATTGCATAAGGCAACTGAACCAGGATACATGATGGTGTCAGCTTCTCTCTTCCCTACTGTGTTCTGTTTTCTGATATTCATGAGACAAAAATAAATTGTCTCAAATTTTTCACTGCTGAGTTCAAGCAGAATCAGAATTGAAAGTTTGATTTAAAGGGTTATTTCAGTAACATAAAAGAAGGTCATAGATTCAACCCCCCTTCTCTAAGCCTTCTACAACCTTCAGTATGAAATCAAAAATTTCTTACACACAAAATACCATAACATACTTTCAAATACAGAAATGGTGTCACTCCCAACCACTTTAAAGTAACCCCATTTGGGGGCAAACACAATTACAAAATCAAAAATGCGAAAGGCAGATTGAATGGCAAAAATGTAAACGGTGGTCCTCTCAAAAAATGCAAAACCAAATCTTGTAAAGCTTCGAGATTAAGGAATCTTGAACTAGGAATGGATGTACGAAAGAAGTTCAAAGAAAGTGAAAGAAAGAGAGAAAGCAAACATTTTAGAAACGGAAAAAAAAAGGAAGAGAGAAAAAGTGAAGAATTTATAATACACAAGGAACATAAAGGACATTTACGCACCCCTCTTTAAAAGTCACACATGGATCTCCAGGAAACTGTCGCGTAACATACACCACGTCATTAAGGGAAGCAACATTTCAAAAATTTTGAAACACGTCGAGTACCCGACTTTTGGAAGGCGGTGTACTCGACGAAGGAAACTGGAGACACAAATGCTCAAGCCTGACTTTATGAAAGCTCGGACTCAAGTAGAAGCGTTGTTCATACCCTGGCCCCAAAAACATAAAGCTAGGCCCAATAAGAAAAAAGGCCCACCCAAAAAGGGTAACCACTTATACTTGCCCGACCTATCAAGAGGTCGAGTACGACAAGGGAGGTCTAGTCCCACTTATTTGAATAAGTAACTACCTCCCTAAATCTCTTCTACTATCTCTACCTCATGTAGAAGATAGATCTCAACAAATCTCTAAGATAAAAGGAACGGTTATCCACTAACAAAGGTGGGACTACTTCAAAAAGGTAGTTATCTATTTTACTATAAATACACTGACACTCCTCAGGTATATTCAAGTCTCAATCTACTAAAAACTTACTTAAATCCCTTGCTAACTTAAATATCGGAGTCTCTTGCAGGTATCATCCTCCACATCCTCACAAGAAACTCAGACGGCGGCATCTCGGCACTAGCATAAGTCAGACGCTGCCTCAGAAGAAGTCTGAAACTCACATTAAGGCCTAAATCGTCGTTTTAGGTAACTCCAGAAACATATACTTTTGTTCATTTACTCTAAAAACAAAAAAAAAATTGAGGCCGAACACTAAACTACACGTGAAGTATGATTTTCTTTTGGTACTGGAACAGGCCAAAGCCCAAAACAGAAAATAATATCTACATGTGTCCAAAGCAAAGGACATAGTGTTGTTAAGCCCAACATGAGGCCCAGTCTAACATGGACTTAGCGGATTCAAATCTATAAAGCTCATTGCTCAAAAACAAAATTCTAGAAAGCTCGACGTGTTTGGAGGCAATGGTGGATATTTACGGTCTCATCCTTTGCGTCAACCCTTTGAAGATGAAGAAATTGCAGCAGTCATGGAGGCAGCACAGGGGGTTGAAGTGGAAGCTCGAAATATGTTTGTTATTGTCGTTTCTCCTTTTCCTTTTTTTCCTTGTGTCCAGCTGTTCCTCTGTGTTGTGAGTTGGGCAGGTGCCTAGCCCATGACAACGATCAAAAAAAAAAAAAAATCAGTGCCGCCTAACTGCCATTCAAACCTTACGAGTAACTACCATTCTTCTTCTTCTTCTGACTAAAACTAACTGAGTCGGAAGCAGAAGAACCACAATGCACTCTCCCTTTCTCACTGCAACGCATCCGCCATGCTCAAAGGCAAGCTCAAGCTTCCACGTCCACTTCCAATTCCCGACCAGCTTGGCAGCTTGATTGCTGGAGGATCAGAATCCGAAGAGTTCGAGTTTGGCGAAGAGCTGGAACCGATTCATCCAGCCGCATTACGGTTGCACAGAGAGAGTGATGATGCTGAGGAAGCTATAGATAACGATGATGAAGGTGGTGGTGGTGGTAATGGCATGGACCATAAAACCCGGCAGAGGCTGAGTAAGGACACCATTAATCGGGTTTCGGTTTTGAAGTCCACTTCAGAGGAAGAGAAAAGATCTGATTTAGAACATGAGGTCACACGTGATTTTCAACTTTTTTTTTGTGGGTTTAATTTATGAAATTATTAGGTCACGAACGGAGAAATATTTGAAAATTAAATGTGAAATTATTTTCGATGCATGATTTAAGTTGTTAAAACCTAATCATTTTCAATTTTCGAATCCTTTTGCTATTAATAAGTATTAAATGTTCATCAATCGTTGTTCAATTATTTGAATTCTTTGTTATGTAGCTTTCTCAAAGGGAGATTAATTTGGAGAAGTTGCAAAGAATTGCTAGCACTGGTATTCCTGATGGAGGAGGTTTGCGTGCAACAGCGTGGAAGGTAATTCAGCGTATTTGCTTGATGCAAGTATCAGTAGGCCAGTAGCTTTGATTTTCACGCAAACCTAAATCTTGGAATTTATCTTGTCAATTTTTAGCTGATACGAATTTTTAACACTGTTACGCTAAATTTGTATGTTAATGAGAATATCAAATGCTTTAATTTTAATATTTAGATAAGTAACACCAGTCTAGGGTGAAAATTTTATCTGTATATGCTTTGGCATACAAGCAGAGCTAATTGTCCTGCTATGATTCAACATATCCAGCTTCTCTTGGGTTACTTACCTTCATCTCAGGACCTGTGGGAGAAGGAATTGAAAGAGAATATACAAAAGTATTCTAATCTGAAAGAGGAACTTCTCCTGAATCCAGTAAGATGCTTCAAATTTGTAATTCTTAACATAAGCAGTTTATATTCATATTAACTTTTAGTTTTACTGGGAAATGTGATATGTATTTTAGCTCTTGTCTTTTCATTGATTGTTTTATTGTTGAATCTAAGACAGTCAGAACATATCTGGAGGGAAGGCAAAGAATTAAGTTCCACGAACCAGCACAAGGAAGGTGACAGTGATGGCCTGTTACGGCGACATGAAATTTCTCAGGAAGATCACCCTTTGAGCCTGGGCAAGGCTAGTCTTTGGAGTCGGTATTTTAAGGTAATTTTCTCCATTTCAAAATTTTTGGATAGAGAAGTCAATATTCTAATTACTGTAAGTTCATATATTCTAGTACACAGAGACAATAGAACAGATTAATAGAGATCTGCAGAGGACACATCCAGATATACCATTCTTTTCGGGGGAGTCATCATTTAGTCTTAAAAATAGGGTAATTTAATCTCAAAATAGAATGCTAGAAGTTCTCTTTATAATTCGGTTTCACTGTGAAGTAATACTTTTTAGTGTTAGGGTGTTCGTAACTGATTGAAGTTTTTCATTTTTTCTTTGACCATAGGAAGCAATGAAGAATATCCTTCTCCTGTTTGCAAAACTAAATCCTGTAATTTGTTATGTGCAAGGCATGAACGAAGTCTTGGCACCAATATACTATGTATTTACTATTGACACTCACAAGCAAAATGCTGTAAGCACTTTCTATATCTTGTTTTGTTTCAATTAGGTGAGTGCAGAAGCAGATTGTTTTTTTTGTTTTGTTCGAGTCTTAGGGGACTCAGTGGATCATTTCTGTCAGCAATTGGATAATAGTTCAAGTGGCATCCTTTCTACTCTTTCTCGTTTGTCAGATTTACTGAAAGTAAATGATGAGCAATTGTGGCATCATCTTGAGTTTACAACAAAGGTTACCACATCCAACTTTTTTGTATTTTTAATTCAAGTTGTTCAATTTAATTCTATTTGGACTTGATGCTTTGAAGCCTGGTGATGAACAGGTTAAACCACAATTCTATGCATTCCGATGGATTACACTGCTACTCACACAAGAGTTCAAATTTGAGTCTATCCTGAGAATATGGGATACACTTCTGAGTAATCCTTTTGGTGTTCAGGTTCCTCAATTGAACTCCGAATGAAGTTGTCGTTTAGAAGAAAATTAATGCTTAATTTCATTTATGTGTTTAGAACTTCTCATACTTGTTATTATCTATTGTGTTATATAGGATATGCTTCTTCGTGTCTGTTGTGCAATGCTACTTTGCGTGAAAAGCAAACTCTTGGGTGGGGATTTTGTGGCTAATTTGAAGCTTTTACAACACTATCCTGAGGATATCAACTTAGAATACCTTCTCCAGGTAGCCCAGGACATTAGTCCTGACACTTCTTCTTATTGCTTATCCCTTTGATAGATTTATACATATCCAACTCCTTTTTGTATAATTGCATTATCATGTTTTGTAAACTCAATGTTAGTTGAATACCTAATAGAGGAAGAAAATTTCTGTCATAAATATCAATATAAGAATTCTTAAGCAAAAAGCATCATGAACTTGAGTGGTGAGATTTATTTTTCTATAAGTGACAAAAGTGCAAAGTAATAGTTTGTATATAAGCGTATCTAAATATTGATTTCAAGTAAATTTTACAAGATATATGTTATTAAAATTAATTAAGTACAACAAAATTAGACATTTGTGAAAGTGATAGTAATTTTCTTTCATGAAACATTTCAAATTCAGCCGATTTCTTATAGGATTTTGCTACTATATAGTTTTTCTTACCCCAGAAACTAATGAAATCACTGATTTTTGGTACTCTATAACTTTAATGAATAATTAAAGTATGCTTAGTTTGCATTTATATAATTTATTTTTATTTTCAGTATTTTATATTATTATTGTTATTGCAATACAAATTTTATAGATAACATTTGCTCCGAAAATTATCTAAAACGAATGATTCGGGCCTGAACGTGAGATTAAGACTCTTTTTGCTGTTGTGTCTGATGTCTTCCTTGGAGTAGTGAAGTCGTCTAACGTCTTTAAGTGAGGATGGGGAGATGGTACTTGAAAGGAACTCTAATGCCTATGTCTGTAAAGGTTTAATGTAAGCTTTGAGTTATGAGTTGAGAAATACCTCAGCCTGAGGGGTATTTATAGTTGGAATGGTGGCTTAGTGTTCACTCTTGTAATCTCAACTTTTTTTTGTGGGTAGTTATCTTCTCTTTTTGTCTTGGGGTTGTTAAGATCTCGTATTTAAATATATGAGCATTTTAGTAGGATCAATTAAGATTCTGTATGTTAAGTCAGACCAATGAGATTGGACATATTGATGAGGTGAGTTTGGATTCTGTAGAGTAGATTTTAGTCATTTTAGGCCTAGTTTTGAGTTGTGGGTTAAGGTATGAATAGCGTCCCTGCTCGAGACCGAATTCTTGTAAGTCTGGCTCGAGCATTCAACCAAGTCATTCTTGAATCTTACTATTGTCGCTCGCACAAGTCGGCTTTTCGATGTGCTCTGTAGGCACAAGTCAGCCGACTCGACGTGATTTTGAAATAATGTGATGTTACACTTCTTCGTAACTGTTTGTGCACTTTTTAGTTGCTTTGTTAATTGTGTCCATCATTCAAATAAGAGTGAGATGACACTTTCCCCCCTGCAAACTATTTATAGCCTTTTTCTTCTCACTCTTCATCGCCTTCGTTTTTGACATTATTTACTCCTTCATCTTCATTGTCATTGCTTCTTAAGATTTCATTAAGCGTGTTTTCACTTCATCTCCTTTCTTTTGGGTTTTGATGTTAATATGTAGCTTGAGGACGACCTCATAATTTGTTGTTTTTTTACTGCATGTTTTTTAATTCGTCATTCCCGACTTTATTATCTCGTTTGGTATGAGTTATTTTAATTAGAGGATTGCTTTTATGTTTTGATTTTGTTCGAATCGTTTTTACAATCGTTTCTTTTCTTTCTAACTCGTTTCTATACAAGTTGTTTGGTTGGAGGATTGTTTTTACGTTTTGATTTTGTTCGAATTGTTTTTACAATTCTTTCTTTGCTTTCCAACTTGTACATTTGGTTGTCGTTTTTGCTTTTACCTCTTTTTAGGGCTTTATCAGCTCTTACAACGCATGTTTCAACCTACACGATTTTTACTTGCCATTTTCAACATTCTCCTAAATCGTTTTTTGTACAAGTTGTGGATTATATGGTTGTTTTTATGATTTCGATTTCACTTCAATCCGTTTATACAATTCATCGTTGAACTCGGTTATCGTCGCTTCATAGCCCCAACTTTCAAAGTTAGTGTAGCTATTTTTGCACTTTTTCGAACATGAGTTTAAGTCATGTAATTCGGATTTAACGAGGACTTATAGAAATCTTGATTACTTGTTTTATTAATCTTTTAAAAGCAATTACAATAGATGGCTAATTGCAACTAAGAAATTTTTACAAGTAAAACTCTTGGTCCTTACTTCGATGCGTCACTAAAAGCTCCTTCAGTAAAATCTTAAACTTTGAAAAAGTGTGCATCAGAGAGTGAGGTTCGCTTTCTAGCTGTAGTATCTCTTAAATTGTAGACATAGTATGATCTAGGTAGTAGACTGTTTTCGAGCAAGTCATATATTTTGTGGTAGCTTTTTCCCAAGTCTTAAGTGACTTTGTAAGGATCTTCCATTTTTTTAGCTTTTTTTTGCCCAATTTTGGCCCGATGTCATTTTCGGATTAGGATGAGATCGCCAGTTGATAAGATTTTATATATCACCTTCTTAGTGTATTTCATAGCCATTTTTGGTTTGGAAGCTCCTTCTTGAGATAGTACCTTAAGAAAGAATTTGGATTTTTCTCTGTAAGCTTGGAGGTTTTCAACCTCATTATAGAGTCTGATTCTTAAGCTTTCTTTGTTTGCCCATGTTGGGATTATTGATTCAATGTCATGGGAAGGTAGGTAAGATGGTTCTTCATTTGTGGACTGAGGAGTTGTTAGATGTGCCTGTGGCCTTTGTCCGAGCTCTAATGTGTTAACTCCTTTGCTTCTGAGGATGCTTTTAAAGTTAAAACTTTTTATTGTAGCATTTGTTTTCCGACTGTTGATCTCAATAAATGGTAGTTATCGCCTCATTTGTTAGAAACCTTATACATAGATGAGGAGTGGATACTATCATAATTAGTCAATTTAGTGTTGTTAGACCTGTTAATGCATTGTTGGTAGATGGGGTATCTACCCTAATGTAGTAAACACTGATAGTGCAAGCTCTAGGACTTTTGCTGAATGTGGTATAAAGGCTTATGTACCTAAGAAGTAAGTTTGGTGTTTCTCCTAATTCGAATAGTTGTATGTCTTTAAGTCCTTTTCTTCTAATTGGAGCTCGCTGAAGGCTGATTTGAAGAGAGGATGTCTACAAAATCTTTAGGTCCACCAATATTTCGTGGAGGTTGGCATTGGATAGGACTATTTTTATCACTAGGGAATCATCATGGTTGGGAGATCTGCCTTTAATATGTTCTAGTGCAAAGGCTATAGTGTAAAGGTCGGGTTTTGTACAGTTCTTTTCGACTTGTAGAATTATTTGAGATATCCTTTTTGAGACAACTTAGTTGTTTTGCCTTTAGCAAATTCTATCGTGATGATGTCGACGTGTCGATCTGGGGTGCTTATTGTAACACTCTATCACATAGAGTCTTATGTTTAAGTCATAAAACTGAGGTGGCAAGGTATTACAACCTCTAAAAGTAAAAAAATATATAATAATAGTTGAAAGGAATTTTATAACGAGGAGCCTTTGAAGGAAAGTCTAAAACAAAAGTCGTAACGCTCACGTCAACAGAAAACTTGCATACGAAGAAATGTAATATATACACACGTGTGGAACCCAAGGTTGGCTGGAGAATATTTACATAAGTATATACAAGATAAACCCAAAAGGCCTAAAAGACAACTAATATATAATGTCTCATAAAAGTCAGAGGCGATCCTAGAACTCCGATACTCAGATTATAAAACTTACGACTATACTTTTCAACCATAAATAAGCCATAATTAAGATAAGTTAGCTAAGGATCTAAAAATTCTAACTCAAACTTAACTTGATCTTTTAGCTTTTCACCTTCCTACGTTCTTCCAGAAATTCAAAGCACAGACAAGCAAAAACAAACAAAGCAGACACAAGTAGAATACAATTACAGCAGATAGCAAATTTGGCAAGTAGACATAGTAATTCAAATAGGCAAACTCAAACAACATAAATAAATGCACATGATGAATGTCTGTCCTATAGCTGATGATATCATATATCGGTTATATAGCCAACCCAACATGTCCTGGTAGCTAACCATGGACAGAAACACCCATTGCGGAGCAAATGAGTTTGAGCTACAACCCCATGCTACTACCCGCTTAACTTAGAGCCAGTGGAATAACTACTACTGCGGCTACTACCCAAGCGGGTGTTTAAAAGCTCAACATGGAGCAAGTGAAATAATCCACTACTGCTGTTACTACCTAGGCATCACAAACACTGACTTGGAGCAAGCGGGATGAACCACAATCCTTGCTATTGTCCAGGTATCACAATCACTGACCTGGTGCAAGCGGGACGAACCACAATCCTTGCTACTGCCTACGTATCTCATTCAAGAATTCATTCAATCTCAAGTCAATAATTAATTATAATTCATCAACATTTCATCATCAATCATTCTCATGTATCATATTCATTTGAAATTCTATAATTAATTCAGTTTTTTATATTTCTCCTTCCTAATCTCATACCCGGAGTAAGTGAACATCGTCACTGCCTACTACCTGGGGTCACAGTCGCATTCATTTACAAACCATCTTTTCCGCACTTTTCAACTTAAATCACTCCTTCACAATCTTTCTTCACTCGCAAGTTATTATCATCTCAAAGTTTAACTCCCTCACTATAATTAAAACTAAGTTTTAGGGTTTTAGAAAGCAAAAATAGAGGTTTAGAGGTTCAAAATCATGTTTAAATCACAAAACTTAAGTTGCTGAAAAATAGGGTCTCGCATACGCATGCACTGTCTCACATACACGGAAGTGTAAATTTTTCCAACTCGCGTACCAACACCAACAATTTCACCCATTACAACCTTATTCCTCAACGTACCAACAATACTAATTCATACATCATTAATATCATCACAACATCAATCAACTTCATTGTTACAATATCAATCAACTTCATTCAAGACTCCATCTAATTCAACACATATCACAAATAACCAAAACCATCAAATATGCACCAACATACAATTCTCGTATCCTAAGTCCTCTAGTCTAAGTTTTCACGACACATTAATATTTTAATTACGAGAAATCGAAATCATACCTTGGCTGATTCTTTCTAACGCACGGAATATCTCAAGTATTCACCATCAACAAAAATCCACAGGCCCAAATTTCAAGCTCAAGCTCCCAACTTTGCCAATTTGCCTCTAATATCACTAAATTATTTTCAAGTACATATTCAATCTAAATTTTCATACAATAACACTAGAATTACCTTAGGGTTCACAAATTCAATAATTTGACAAGGGCACGAGTTAATTGGGCAAAGTCCAACACTATCCACGAGCTAATTTGATCCTAGAACATCAAAACCACATAATCTCTGAAAATCAAAATATTAAAATTTCAAAATTAGGGAAGAGTGGCTGAGAAAGGAATTGATAGATTCTTACCAAATTGGTCAATAGGTTTTGTAGAGAATTCCGAGACGAACGTGTGGCCGTTGACGGCTTGTCAATCGGAGCTCTGGATTAAAAGTTACGGTTTTTTTAAAATCAAGACAAGGGTTTGGGGTTTCCCCTTCTCAAATCACCATCCCTCACTCTCTCATTCAGCTTGGAGCATGATGAATGAGGTTAAGTGGCTGAGTTGGCTTTTTATATATGGGCATTGGGCCCGGTTTGTCTGGTATGGCCCGTTCAGCCTAATCTTGGGCCAAATTTTTTAAATTAGTGTCAATATTCATATTTTAATTAATTCTACCTCATTAAACTATAAAATTCTATTTTTCTAATTGCTTTAATTAATAATTAATTTATTCGCTAATTATTTACTGATTTCGCGGGTTTTACACTTGTGGGATCTGACAATCTTTTTCAATCTTCGCACTCCCATATTCTTTTGTGGTCTTTTTCTTTGTATGTGAGTTAGTAGTTATTTTTTCGACCTTTGCTGAGGTTTCATGATTTGGAAGGTCTCTTCAAGATTGATGTACTTTTCATCCCTTTCTTGCACTTCAGACAATCAAGTTAGGTGTCTTTTTTATATAGACTATGAGAAGGGACCCTCTCTAAGGTCATTAACGAACCCCATGATAGCTGCTTCAGTGGACAAGTTCTGAATCTCCAAACATACTTTGTTCAATCTTTTCATGTATGAGTTGAGGGATTCTCCGACCTCTTGTTTGACACCCGATAGACTTGGAACATGCTTAGCTTTGTCCTTCTGAAGGCTTTGCACCGAGTTGCATTAGAGGCGTCGACCAGATACGTGCGACTTTTGAAATTGCTTAGGTGGTCTCTCGGGTTAGTCGTACCATCATAGATGTTCATGTCTCGGCTGTTAAAGTTTCTAGGACCTTTAGTCCGAATGATTTCTTTTGCAGATGGATCTTTACTCTCCAAAGGTGTAGTTTCTCAATCAACTCGGGGTTTCCTACCCTTCAGATCGGACTCCAATCTCTCTAATTTTTCTTCTAACTCCCTCTGTCATCATATTTCTCTTCGTAGAACTTGTTTAGACTCACGTTGTCACTCCAACTCGAGTTGCTCCAGCCGACCTTGGTGTCCATGGACCAGACCCGATAATTCTATTGCATCTCTGTCTCTTGATGTTCCAAGTCTTTGGATCTCAGATCCTAGTCTTCGTTTTTTAGGGTTGTCTCGATTAGTTTCTCTATCTCTTGGTAGTGGAGGGATAACAACTGCTCGATCATCATTAATTTGTTCTTTTTTATCATTCGAATAATTATTCGCCATGGTTGGGTGTTGAACTCTAGGTTCTCTACAACGGTACCAATATTTCAAGACTTACCTGAAACGAATTATTTGGACCTGAACGTGAGGTCCAGACTCTTTGTATTGTCGTGTCCAATGTCTTCCTTGGAGCAGTGAAGCCGTCCGATGTCTTTAAGTGAGGATGAGGGTGGTATCTGTAAGAAATTCTAATGCATAAGTCAGTAAAGATTTAATGTAGGTTTATGAGTTATGGGTTGATAAATATATGAGTGAAAAGGTATTTATAGTTGGAATGGTGGTTTAGTATCCACTCTTGTAACTTCTTCCTTCTTTTTTGGTGGGTAGTTATCTTCTTTTTTTTTATTTTAAGGTTGTTAAGATATTATATTTAAATATATGGACATTTTAATTTGAACAGTTAAGATTTTGCATACTAAATCAGACCAATGAAGTTGGGCATGTTAATAAGGTGAGTTTAAATTTGGCTTCCGAAGAGTGAACTTTAGTACTTTAGTCATTTTGTGCCTGGTTTTGAATTGTGAGTGAAGATATAAACATCATCCATTTAAGTATTTGTACACACTTAAAATATATATTTCATAAACCCATTTAACCATCGTCTGGTACGCAATATATCTTTGCTCGACTCATAAGACATTATAATTTATTTAAAATTTAATAACTATGACTTTATAAAAATATATTAATACTAACAAATATCTATATTAATGAGCTAAAATAAATTTTTGTCCTATATTTTATAAAACTTAATCCATCTAAATTAATAAGTTGAAATTTTTTTTTTATCTTCTATATTTTATAAAACTTCATTTTAGTAAATAATTAAAAATTGAAACCAACTAATTTTAAATATT
>NC_029772.3:100108167-100112003 GCF_000817695.3 Arachis duranensis | reverse complement strand
TTATTTATAATAAAATTTAAATAAAAATAAAATAAGACTCAAAAATTGATTTGATATATAAAAACATAATTAAAAGATAAAAAATTCAATTAAAATAAAAATATGTTTTTAAAAGAATAAATTAAAAAATAATTTAAAAATATATTTATCTTTTTAATAAAAATATTTGGGTTTTTTTAATGTTTAATTAATTATTTTTTTAATAATTTTGATAAAAATAATTTTTTTAATAATTAAATTTTTTTAACGTCTTCTGGAATAGTTAAAAAAAAAAACTCGAAATATAACCCTTCTTATGTATGGATGAGCTTCTAGAATGTCTTCTTAAGACAAATGATGAGGCCAGCCATGTAACAAGAAAACGATGAAGCCGACAGAATCATAATCTCGAATTTTCTGTGAATCTTACGCATGACAAGACAATATATTAAGTATTAACCAATCAATCACAAAGGTTTTAGTCGTATATATATGTTTTTCGCATATGCTGTTTATACTGTAGGAAAGTTTTTAAATGCACTTAAAATATCAGTATTTTAATAATTTTAACTGTTAATTTTAATTAATATATATTATATATATTTTTTATAATTAAAATTAATATTTAAAATTATTAGAACAGTAATGTATTTGATGCATTTAAATTTTTTTATACTATACGTAAAATTCTTTTATTCTAAAAATAAATTAAGTTATTTATATGATGTTTTTTATTGTTGGATATGTCAATAATAAAATTTTTCTTTTATTTTAAGTTAAAATCTTTTAAAATTGTTACAAAAAAAATTAGACACAATCTAAAGAATTTAATTCAAAACAAAAATAATGCATTTAATTTATTGATATGTCAAATATTAAATGATATTAAATAAATGATTTATTTACTTTTAGAGAATATTTTTTTTATATATATTATGAGAAAGTGTAGAGGATCAATTTTTTTATATTATTTTTTTAAATTACTTTTTTTATTGATATTTTTTTCATTCAGTTATCAAAATTTAACTTCATGTCTAACATATATTATCTATCTCTCTCGTGTTTTTCAACAAAACTAATTTTGAATATTCTATTTTACTTTTAAATGTTTTTTGTTCTTTTGAAATATGATTTTGGATATTCATGTAAATGTTAATGTAAGTCAAAAATAAAATTTTTAAAAAATAAAGTAATCTTGATAAATAAATAGTTAATTTTTAAATAGGATTGACAATACTAAATTTATTGCGGATATTCAATCTGATCTAATTCAATCGAATAGGACTAGCAACTTGACCAATAACGAGTCGAATGGAGAGGAGAACGAGTTGAATTGTAGGTAAGATTAAGTTTAGATTTAAATTAATTCTATTCAATCTATTAGAATTCTAGATATATTATTATATGTAATTAAAAATTATTTTATATATATAATAATGTTAATGGAGACCAAATCTTTATCCTCTTTTTTTAATTTTAATATAGAGTTTATTATGAGTTTGTTGTTTTAAATTTAATATAGACTTAATTTTATATTTTCTATTAATTAGTATATTTATAAACTATAAAATAAATAAATATTGTGTTTGAACGAAAAAAAATATTTGCAAGTTAAAATTAAAATTAAAATACAAATAAAACTAAGATAGAATCTAAATTTTATTTTATTTTATCCATTTTTAACACTATTCCCAATACTCATAGGATTCTTGGCACACAATTGCATTTGTAGTTTTGGGGGGTGGGAATATCACCGGGTTGTATATGAAGATCGGAATAACTTTTCAATTTTTGTTTTATTTTAATTGATTTTATAAAATGGGATTTCACATTATGTAATATTTTTCTCACACATTCTTTTCTTAATCTCATCTAAATTTTGTATAATATAAAATTATACTTTATAATATCCATTAAAAAAATTTTTTCATACCGTACATGACTACCAATACTTCTAAATCAGCAGGATAAGTCCCTAAACAAAATCAAGAGGATAAGAATACACTCAACAGCAAACTTAAGACTAACACTACTGATACTAAAGTCACAGATGAATAAAAATGAAAGGATAAATACTAAATAGAATAAATTGTCAAATCCATTTTTTTAATTAATAATTTTTTAAATTAGTTTTTAAGATATTTTTTTAATTAAATTTATTCTTCAAATATTTTAACTTAATAACACTAGTCTTTTCGTTATTTTTTGTTAACAGAATCAAAATTTACTGTTTGTTAAATAACACTAGTCTTTTTGTTATTTTTTGTTGACAGAGTCAAAATTTACTATTTGTTGATGTGACACGTTAAATAATATTACAATACATACTTAAAAATTTTAATTAGTTATTAATATGATAACTTTATAAAATTAGATCAACTTTAAACTTTATTAAAGATGACTTTAAAGTATTAGAATCCCTTAATTTTAAAATATTTGATATTATTTTATAAATTTGTCATGTTAGTTACCAATAAAGGCTACTGAATATATATGGTAATTTATAATGTCTCTTAACGTATCACATCAACAAACTCTAATATCATTAAATAACAAAAATACTAACATTACTAACTTAAAATATTTAAAAATAATAATTTTTTAAAGACTAATTTAATTATTTATACAGGATAAATATTTACACGTAATCTCACCATTAGCTTTTTATGTTTTATTTTTTATTTTATTTTATTTTTTTGAATAGGGGTGACATGTACCTATTCGCAGGTATCCAACTCGATCCCACCCGGTCGAGTAGGGGTATCAATCCGATCCGCAGTAGGTAGGGTAGGGTGCGAGTAGGGTTCTCGTGCGGGTCGGGTAGGGTGCGAGTTGAGACTCAACCCTACCGACTAATCTGCACCCTATATATGTATGTGTTATATACTTATATAAAAATATATTTCAAGTGGATGTTGAACCAAAGATCTTTCACTAAATGCAAAAGATCTTTAATCATTAAAAAAGATCATTAATTGATAATTTAATAATTTTTTTTACATAAAAAAGTTAATTCTATTTTAAATTATCATAAAATTATATAATAATATTGCATCTTTTTTTAATCCGTAGATAAGGTTGAGTATCCGCCGGTTAAGAGCGAGTAGGATTAGAATTGGATATTCTCAATCCACAAATAGAACTGGGTTAAATTTATATAAAAATCTCAATAATCCATGAATAAGATTAGAATGGACTCCAAAATCTATCATATCCTACCATTGTCACTCCTAATTTTGAACCACAGAACCACGAGTTATGTCCTTCTTTTTCGCGTTTTTGACGGATGCTCATTATCATCTTTGATATAGGGTCCACTTTGGTGAAAAGTTGGAACTAACTTTACAATGACACGACTCATTGATTGGAGACGTGCATTCAAGTGAATGATTCAGAATATGTAGCGACATGAGCATGCTTCGTTTCATTTCAGGTCATACAGTTGCCAACTTGCCACAGGAAAGGTTTATATCATGGATAATTTTTTAATTGTATAAATTCTTAAAATTTAAGAGAAGTTTTATCAGTATAAATTTATCGAATATAATTACACTGAACCTTGGAAGAATTCCGTATTATTAATTAACCTATTACTAGAGTAGTTATCATATATTTTATTTATCTTCCAAGGGTAAAAAGTTTGAAAAGATGATGAGCTCGTGCACCATTATTGTGTTAATCCTTCTAATTAAACTATATGTGGAATAACTAGAATAAGAGATGTGGGTCATTACTGGTGTAGGGTCTGCCAAATTCCTCTCTTCTTCAATCTTCACTACGTCTCTTAGCTTTTGTAATATATATTTTTAAAGAAGCTTCATGATGAATCTTTCAATTTATTTATCATTTTAAAATGG
>NC_029772.3:100092564-100108006 GCF_000817695.3 Arachis duranensis | reverse complement strand
TAAATGCATCGAAATTAAATTTATATTCAATTAAATTATGACAATAATTCAGGTTATGCATGTCGTAGTGTTTTTCCTAATTTTCCCACCATCTAGTTATAATTATGACAAATTATCATGTTAGATGTCAAAAAATATAATGACATGGATATTCATTAACAAAATACTCTACAACAAAGTAACTTATCTAATTAAATTCAACCAAGTTGTAGAATCGTTTTCTATATTCACATACATTTTGTTTTCTTTCTATTTCATACATCGCAGCTTCTTCTTTCTTTTTTTTTTCATCTTTTTCTTTTGTGATCGTTGTTGTTGTCACTATCACCACTACTGCTGCTGTTGTAACACTCTAACTTTAAGTACCTCATGATCACACTAAAAGTCCGAGTACTACTTACCTCTATTCCTTTAATTATATATTATGTTTATTTAATATTGAGTTTTCGCGAGTACGAACTAAAAGTTTAATTAAAGAAACAGAAAAATTTTACTGTTAATCACTAAATCACAAAGATAATGTTTGAAAGATGTCAGGTAGGCAATTAGGTCTACAAGCAAACAAAGGTACATTGGAACAATAAGATTTGGTCGGAAAATAATCATATCACATTCTGAGAAAATTCAAGGTAAAAATTCTAAGGAAGATAATAAAAAAAGAGATGGCACCAATTCGTGTAGCACGAATAAAGAGAATACGTCGAAATGAATCCTTAAAATGCAATTTCTAACGTTTCCAAACCCCGTGATTCGCATAACCTATTATTTCTATCTCGTCTACGATAATCCATTAGTAATCCCGTATACACAATTCATTAGTATTAAGTTGGCCAAACCTAATACCATGAGAAATGCAACAGTCGACTAACAGCGACAGTCATGCATGTGAAACTCAAACTCTTGTCATTAAGACAAGTCCTATTGCACGACAGACACTCAGAGTATGCAGTGAAGCATAGTCAGTCCATTCTCAAAGCTCTAACAAGAACGACAGCTCTGATACCATAATGTAACACTCTAACTTTTAGCACCTCATGATCGCACTAAAAGTCCGAGTGCTACTTACCTCTATTCCTTTAATTATATACTATGTTTATTTAATATTGAGTCTTCGCGAGTATGAACTAAAAGTTTAATTAAAAAAATGGAAAGGTTTTACTGTTAGTCACTTAATCACAAAGATATATATATACTAAAAATAATAAACGACGAGGGGAAAATAATATCTAAGAACTTAACTTGTGAGTATAATCTTCTATGCTCTTGAAACTCTGCACTAAACCTTCGCACCTGTAGCTGAAAGGGATAGAAATAGGGGGTAAGAATTAGAGAGTTCTTAGTAGGGTCGGGGTTAGAAGTTAAGTTCATTATTCAAATTTGAAACTCATATTTTCCTTATAAAAATTTCACGCAAAATGACATTTCATATATTTCACCGCTTATTAAGAAATCATTTTAACCAAATCTTATCGCTGGTCCTTTCAATCACGGTCTTTGACCCAAATCAAATCAACTCGGTCTACTCTGGACCAAATTAAATCAACTCGGCCTATGGCCCAATTCAACACAAATCACCATCAAAACTCAATCACAAAACAGAATTAATCATAGGCACAAATAATGCAAGACAAACACAAATCAAAGAGTAATTACAGAACATAGAATCCAATCACAAGCACACACAATCATGAAAACATAATCACAACAAATATGCGCAAACAAGTATCATGCATGTTTAGTCTTATATAGGCCATGAGCTCATGTGTCGGTTTGTTGTCCGATTCCCGACACTAGTCCTGAGATAAGCGTTTCATACCGCTGTCCTTATCTCAGCCAACGTCCCCTCCATGAGCGTTACGCATCGCCGTCCTCATGGGGGAACCTTCCTTCTAGTCTTCTGTGAGCGTTACGTTTCGCCGTCTTCACTGAGCCGTCCTTATAGTATCAAGTGAGCGTTACGTATCGCCGTCCCCACTAGACACTTGGCACTAAGGCCCAAAACAACATTCAATTTCTTTTCAATCTTTACTCTCTACTCTACTGTGGTAGAGCTCCCATTAATTAATACCTTCTTTTCTATCTGCTCTACTGTGGCTGACGTTCATTGAAATCTTTTGGTCTTTTAATTCTTTTGTTCTTTGTTCTTTATTGAATTATATTTTCAGTTAACTCAGCAACATTTGTTTGAGTTTGGCTTTCAGTGGCATAACCTCTGTAAGCAACCTCCATCTTACAAGTGCGACTCTCTTGAGCCGATGTATGCAGACATAATCTCTGTAAACAATCTTTATCTTACAGGTGCGACCATCCCCTGGATTGGCCGATGTATCTCTGGAAAGCTCAGTAGACTCACCACCATATCCGTGCTTATTTTATTTTCTTTTCGTTCTTTCTTTTTTTTCTTTTCGTTTTTATCATTCTACAATATAAATTGTGTTCGCATTATTCCCTCGCCTTTCCCTAAGTGTCTTATGAAAAAGAATTATAAAATTCTTTAATTAAGTCTACGTTCTCTAAAACTTTTAAAATTACTCTACTTACTTGTTTTCTCATTAATATTACACATTATAATATTCTTACAAAATAATATCTTTGATAAATACTAATTATAATAATGATTTATTTTAATATAAATGAGTAATTTTAAAGAAGTATTTAAAATAATATTTATAATCTTCTTTTTAAAATTCAGTTTACAAAATCTTATTTTTAAATATTTACTAATTACTTTATAAATCACAAACTCTTTAATATTCTATTCTTAACCTCAATATTTTATAAAATTATATTTTAACCATCACTTATTTTTATATTTATAAAAATAACCCTAAACTTTTATAAAATACTCATTTTTACTCCCTATATTTTATTTACTACCTAAAATACCTAAAAACTTATATAATTACAAATAGTACCTCGATTTTTATATACAAATACAATGTTACCCTTCAAAAATAAAATTTAATTACTAATCTTCCTCTTATACCAAAACCGAAACTCTTACTCCTTCGCTTTCAAAATATTACTTATATTTTAATCCATTTTCGAATCTTTCGATTACTGATTTTTCTCAATTTTTAATTTAATCTTTCTACCACCAAATCTCTTCAATTTTCTCAAAATACCACATCACAACAGTCCAAAAACTATTAAAACAACCACAACTGAGTTGTTCTTTATAGCTAAACCAACAAATCACAAGCAACAACAATTATTCAACATAAACTCGTTCAAACTCAAACAATAATTAACTAAATCAACACTCACTTATCAAATTTATATTTAATTATTATATAGTTGTCAAAACCTACCTCCATACGAAATCAAAATAACAGAAATTCTGGAAAAGCTTTTTGACTGCGCTGCTGAAGAAGAAAATATCAGAATTGTTTATACTTTCTAAAATTTTAGTTGGCTGAACTTAAGAAAAAGAGGAATTACGTCACTGTTAATTTTCACCAAACAAAAATAATACCAACTCATAAAAAAAAAGATACAAATTATCGAATTAAATTTTTTATTGAAATTACGGATCGCAAAACATCAAATGGCGAAGGTTGGAGGTCCATGGAAATCTTTCTCTCACGCCCACACGGTCACTTCTCTATTCTGTTTTAATTCGGTGAAGCATGAGGGGAAAAAATATTATTAGTGATGATGGTGATTAATATGATGGGAGATTAGGTGTCATGGTTATTGGTTAAAGGAACATGTGTAACAATGTATATATGTATAGCAAGCCACGTTATTTCCTTCCTCTCTTCTTTTTATTTTTATGATTCGGTGATGGTGATAATAATAAAAATTATTTAAAAATCTTAATAGATTTTAAATTTAAAGTATTATAAAATTTAATTTAATTATTTTTTAAAAAATAATTTTTTTAAAAAATAATTTTTTTAAATAAAATAATAAATCATAATTAACTCATCATTTTATTTGAATTTTTTTTCTTTTCTCTTCTTCCGTCGTCGTCGTCATTATCATTATTATCGTTATCGTTAGAGAATAAAAAAAATAAAATAAAAACAAAAAAAGAAAAAGATGAAAAAAAAGAAACAATAACAAAAGATAAAGAAGAAGAAAAAAAATTTTGAATTATGTAAAATTTATCAAAAAAATAATATCAAAATTTTTAAATAATAACATATAGATATTTTAGTTTTGACACCGAAATTAAAGTGTCACTTTAAACAAAATTTTGGTGTTATTTTTGTTTCTAGCAAGATCAATCCAATAAGTGTGAATCTACATTCATTCAACTAAATAAAATTTAAATATATGTTCATTCAAGTCTAATACGAGAAGCAATACTTCTAAAAGAGAAGATGTAAGAGCAAAAAAAAAGAAAAAAAAAATAAGGAAAAATGTAGTATTAAAAAAGAGATTTATGTATTTTGTAACAAAATTTCGATATTAAAATTATGAAATTTCAGTGCTATTTTTGTTTATGACAAGAATTCAATTTAATAATTGTAATTCAAAAATTTTTTGTGTCACAGTAAAATATTTCGATGTTATTTTCTGAAAATTCTGCATAACTCAAAACGTTCTCTCCCCTTCTTCTTCTTCTTCTTTTCTTTTCAATTTCTCATAATTCTTTTGTTTTATCTTCGTAACAAGAATAAAAATAAGAAAAAAAAAATAAACAAATAAAAAGGAGACATATATAATGCTACAAAAATCACCAAGAAAAAGAAGAAGAAAAGAAAAAAATTACAGCAATATCAAAGTAATAAAAAACGACGATAACAAGAAAATATATAAAGAAGAAGAAAGAACACGAAGAAGAAGAAGAATGTAAAAAAAAAAAGAACGCAAAAAAAAATGCAGGATATAAAAAAATAGCGTGTTCACATACGCTAACAATAAAACTAGTTTTTGTTAGATTTAAACCAACTTAATTAAATTTAATCATCAAAAATATTTAAATATGTATAATCACTCATTAATTAATTATTATAAACACATGGTTGAAAATAATGAAATCAAATTTTAATAAACATAAAATAATCAAGTTTCATAAGAGGAAAAAATGATGTGTGTGCGTGCCTCCTATTACATCACTTTAATTATAAAATGGCAACTAAAACATTAAAAAAAAATTACGAATGACAATTTCATATATTTAAAATAAAAAAATTATATACAAATCATCAATAATAATTTTATTTATTTAAATTTTAAAAAAATGTGATTTAACTATTTTAGGTTTTGAATTATTTAATTTTTTATTAATTTTAAAAATGAAAACGGGAGCAACGAGTACTTTATTTAATTTTTTGTAAATTAAACTCTTTCTCTATTTTTCACATGTGAAAAAAATGTTTAAACCCTTTTTTCACCTCTTCTTTTTCATTTTCTTATTTGCATGTGATTATTGAAAATGAATTCTCTCTGTGTTAGACTTGCAAATAGAAATGGTAATGGATATCTCTAAAGGTGGGTATTCCTTTCTCCTCTTCATCTTTTTTTAAGAAAAATATCTTCCGTCTTTGTTTTACCTTTGTCGCAAGTTCTTGTTTATTTCTCTTCATGGAAAAGGTGGATACCTACAATATCTGTAAATGTTAACTTTTATTTTTTTAAAAAAAATAATTTAAAATTTAATATAATCCAATACAATTCAACCAAATTTAATATATTGAAACACAATTTAAACACAAATTTAATTAACATAATCTACAGGTTTTTGACATAAATAAAACAAACCTATGCCGATTTTACTAGATTCTCTTAAATAAAATTTTGAAATGTGAATACCCTCTTCGTACTATTATATAAATCGTCCTAGAGGCATGAGGGTTATATAATATGTTAATCATGCCACCTAGGGACGATTTATGCATGCATGGGCCATGGGCCATTGGAATAAGACATAAATTGTGTTAGGGTAGAGATGGTGCAGACATTACTATAAATCATCCTAGCCTAGTGGGTTTCATGTGATTTCATCCTAAAACACTCCTGGGTAGCATGATTTTCGTGAAAAACATAACCATAAGCCCCCTAGAGTGATTTATGCTCAATTTAGTAACCCTCAAAGTCCAGTTACGATTCACTATCAAATTTGTAACTCTAAGAAGGTTAGAATGATTTATGATGACAAAATCTCTATAAATATACGAGTGCAGTGTCAAACGAAGCACATTTGAAGTTTATTGAGTTTTGAGAGAGATGAGTGACACTATATTTTTGTTAGTTCATCACTGAAGAAAGATTGATGAAAACACAAGTGAGGGTGTCAAGTTTTCAAGTAAAAAACATATTGGTGTATTTGTAAGTCTGTCAATGACTTTGATGGAATTATAGAATAGTATATTATAGAAGGCGGGAAAGTGTGGAAAGAAACATGTGAAATAATTATTTTTTTGAATTCCTATCTCACCTAGGCAAGGTTATGTTAAGTTTGGAAAGTACGAGATGTTTGGCGATGACAACATGCAAGTTATATTTCACAACCAAGCAAGATTTCCTGATTTAGGCGCTATGGAGTTGTTTGCCAGAATGGTTGATGTAAAGGGCATATCTGGGAGATCCACTCCGAATCCGCCAACTGGCGTCATAGAAGGGAGTTCCAGCGCTATTCCAGCTGGGGAACCGGTGACTCCGTTTGTTTCATCTCCATCATTTGCGGCTGATTTGCCCGTTTAGGCATATGACTTGGGTGATCGACATACCTTTGGAGAGCTCACAGTTGCAATGGGGAGAAGCACCTATAGTAGACGGTGCATCGGCATTCATGGAGGTAATAGAGAGAGATCCATTTGCAGAGGCTATAGGCGATGATAGGTCAGATTCGGAGCCACCGATTATTGGTGATGAAAGAGATGGTGAGGATGACATCACACGTGACGGGGGTGCACAAACCCAGGCAAGCAATCAGACACAATAGTACCCTCGACACTTTTCAACTTTGGACCTTGATACAATGAACCAACCTACATTTCTATATCAGCAACACCCTACTTTTCATAGAGACAGGCCTAGTATGATTGGCACAGATGAGTTTGAAATCGGGCAACGGTTCAAAACCAAAGAAGAAGTTGTACTAACAGTCAAGAGTTATAATATATTCATCGGGTGTGTAGAGTATAAAGTGTTTGAGTTTGACTAATTGAAGTATCATGGAAAGTGTTTGCAGTTCGATAATAGATGTAACTGGTTGATACGTGTGACTATGCGACAGAGAAAAAGCTACTAAAAATTAGAAAGTACAATGTTCCGCACACATGTCTAGCAATAGAGATATTGACAGATCATAGGCAGCTTGATTATCATGTCATTTGTGCTTCAATTTTGTCATTGGTCATGGTGGATGCATCAGTCTCTGTAAAGGTATTGCAGAATGAGGTGTCGTCCAAGCTTGATTTCAAGCCCAGCTATAGGAAGGTGTAGATGGCCAAGCAGAAGGCGATTGCTCAGATATATGGAGACTGGGAGGAGTCTTACAACCAGATACCAAGGTGGATCATCGGGGTTCAGTTGTATATGTCGGGCACTATAGTAGTGTTGCATACTTCACTAGTGAGGTCAGGTAATACGGTAGATGGAACGAAGGTTTTCCTTCATCGATTATTTTGGACGTTTCCTCTGTGTGTTAAGGCATTCAAGAATTACAAGCCACTAATTTCTATCGATGGGACTCATTTATATGGGAAGCATGGAGATACTCTGTTAATGGCGATTGCACAAAATGGAAAGAACACAAATAATGACAAAATCCCAAAATCATCATCAACATATATCATCACACATCATAATCATTTTTAACAACATTCAAAATCATCATAAAGAGTCATAATTCTCCCCATTCCCCAATAACATTTTCACAACTCATCATCAATCATCAATAATACCAACAACTCTCAACAACTATAATAATTCTCAACATTCATTATCAAATCATTAAGCTCCCAAACATTTCACAACAACATTACACATCAATAATTTCTCATACATAGATCTATCACTTACCACCAATCATCATCATAATAATCATCCAACACCTATCTCAGCACACCATCAATAATTCATCATCATGCTACATATACACAAAAAATCATCATACATCATATTCATCAACATCCAATTTCAATCATATCTTATGATCCACTAGGCTAAGTATCCAAAGATATTACATATTATATAGAGGAGACCGAAACCATACTTTGGCCAATTTCCAATATGCGTAAACACCAAAAGCTTAATTCTAACAAGATCAGCAAGCCTCATGCACCAACACCACCTCCAAGACTCATCAACTATCAAGCCATACACATATAACTTACCAACATTAAGCTTAGGGTTCACAAAAACAACTAAACACAAAGGTTTAGTAAAACCTTACCTTACTCAATGAGATTAAAGATAAAATCCAATAATTATCCACCACTAGAGACCACCCAAACAAGCAAAACCACAAAATCTACTAAAAAATCCGACCCAAAAATGTAGAACTCCTAGGGCTGGAAACTGGAGTATGAGTTAATAGATCCTACCAGTTTTTCTTAGATAGAAAAGAAGAGCTTGACAAGAGCTTCACTTGGCCACAAACGACTCGTCAATCGAAGTTCCGCAGCTCAAGTTATGGTCACCGGAAGGTAGATGTGAATAGTGACCACACCCTCACCTCTCCTCTCTTCTCAAGCTGCGCCCCCTTCTTCAAATTGAAGTGGAATGAGCTGAAATGATCGTTAAATGAGCATATATATGTTGGTCCTTGGGCCCGGTCCAACCTGTTAGCATTTTTTGTTCGTTTGGCCCACTTTGGGCTAAAACCTTTAAGATTAATTAGTGCCCGGTTTTCAATTCTAAATTATTTTTTTCCTTTCAAAACAATAAATCAATTTTAAAAATCTTATTTTCCAAAATACATGGTACTAGACAGACTAGAGCCGGTACTACCGGATTAAACGCCAGCACGCATTTTTACGAAAAATTTTCGAAAATGATACATTTTCCAACTCAGAAAAATTCATTGAAATCAAATTTCACCTTTATATTTTCAAATTAAAACTTCTAAATTTTGAATCTACTCCGAGCACTTAAAATTATTATTTTATTAAAACGGTTATGCCAGTTCTTACATTTTCGCCCTCGAAAATTCGAATCACGTGATATATCTCCTCGAAGCGTCCTACCGTGTCGATGTTCCTTTCGTCTTCCACTACGTCACTCTGATTATCGTCATTAAGAATCTAAATTTTTTTAAACCAAATACCGATTTCGCAATATTTTCCAAAATCTTTAAAACAAGTTCAATCTAAATGAGTCCATTGTTGAAACTTTCCCAAAAGAGTCAAAAATTATTTATTTGTAAATCAATCACTTTAAAGCATGATTTTCCTAGATTCATTGAAATCCTTAAATTAGGATCTTTCAATTTGAATTCCTTTCGATAAATTAAATTACAAACCAAATTCACAAGTTAACAAAATCATAGAACTCACTTTCCTTTTTAAATCGTATCATTTAATAAAAAAGTTCCAATCCTAGTTTAAAAACCAAATCATTTAAACCAAAGTTCTAAACCAAATTTAGAAATCATTCTAAGTTTTAAAACTTTTTCAACAAGAACGGCGATAGTCTATACTATGAAAATAAGTTAAGGTTTGGCTACCGGCTTCATAATTACCTCAACCCTGTTATTGTGATCGACCCGCCTCATGTGTTCCTTGGTGTGGACAATCTCTAACCAAATGTCCCGGTGCACCACACTTGTAGCATAGTTTCATACCTAACCGGCATAGCTTATTCGGATGGTAGTTCCCACACTCCTGACATTTCATATCAGAGGAGTAAGCTCTTGACCGCTTTTCTTCACCATTTCTCTTGAAGTTTTGTCCCCTTGGTCCAAGGTAATTGTCACGTTTCCTATCAATGTTTCGTCCACGTGTGTCCCTTGACGAGACTGCCGTCTTTGCATATTCCTTAACAACTCTCGCCTTGTTCACCAAATCAGAGAAAATTCGAATCTCCAAAGGAGCCACAACAGTCATGATGTTATCCTTAAAGCCCCTTTGATACTTGATGCACTTCCAGCTTTCATAGGCCTCTAGGGAACCCTGGCACACCTTAGAGAACCTACAGAGCTCCTCAAATCAGCTAGTATAGTCTGCCACAGATAAGAAACCTTGCTTCAGCTGCATAAGTTCCATCTCCTTCGCTTCCCTTGTAGATTCAGGAAAGTACTTCTTGTAGAAGGCCGTCTGGAAAGCATTCCAAGAAATGTCAGTATTCTAAAGCTGTCGTAAGCGGCATTCTCCTTGCCACCAGAGTTGAACGTCTCCTAGAAGTTGATATACCGCAAACTCTACAAATTGGTTAGCCGGGACATGCTGAGCATGCAACGCACGTTCCATAGCTTGGAACCAATTATCTGCCTCAGTAGGTTGTTTGAATCTCTGAAAGTCGGGGAATGAACTTTCAGAAACGAAGCCAAGGACATTGGAGCACCTCCCAAGTCATTACCGTTTTCGTCTCCATTTCCATTTCCATCCCCAAATTCGTTTCTGTTTCCCGCCGGTTAACCCAATCTCTGCACAGCTTGCAAAGTTGCAGCAGCATTCACTTCCATGGTATTAACCAAGTTGGCCATCTCCGCCATGAACTGGGCATGGTTATCGGTCGGTCGGTCATTCTCAGTTCCTTCCCATGTACGAGTACGACCTCGTCCGCGAATAGCCATTAGGGTTCCTGTCTACACCAAACAATCGATATCAAGGTGATCAATCTTAATATCAAAAGCCTAGTGTTTCAATTATCTCTAAACGGCACTCACAAACAAGCATGCTATGCATTATCAATGAGATAAACTAAATAGCATCAAAGAAAAAGATACAGAGTATGCATCGAAGAACAATCGGTCCATCCATCAGGCTCACGAGGACGACCACTCTGATACCACTAAATGTAACACCCTAATTACCCTAAGCCTTATCTCATGCGGTAAATCAGAGGTTACGACAATTGTAAGGCTTATACATAATTATATATAGAAGGAATAATAATTTTAGAAGCCCGATGAAGAAAATAAACTCAAATACGGAATTACAAAGCGCGAAAGTTCACACGAAGCCACAAGCGTAAAAGGCAAGATCCACTATGTAAGATAACAAGATATATATAGTTATATACAAGTATAATAATCATAAGATACTAGCCACAACCCAGGGAGTTTAGGCCGACTAGTTAAATACTGACATACAGAGTTTTGAAGGTAAAACAGCTTATACAAAATATCTCTCATAAAGTAAGACTCTATGTCAAATAAAATACAAAAGTGAGAGTTCTAATAAATCAAAAGACTCCAAAATAGGATAAAGGTCCTCTACTCTGTCACCATCAAGCAACTCACCGAGGTGGGTTGCGACCTGCATCTGAAAAACAACAACACAGTATGGAATGAGAACCAGAGGTTCTTTGTATGGTAACAGTACCCAATAATATAAGATGTAAGATCCCGGGACGCTAGAGGCAATCCTAGAGCTTCATACCAAACAGATATTCAAGCTTAAACGAAATAAATAACTTAAACCATAAACAATAAATAGGATTTTCTAACCTTAAAGGATTTCTAACTAGTACTAGTCACACCGCTGTATCGCACAACCTTCGCCAACCTAATCTCCGTGCGATCCCATAGCCACCACCTACCGAACCTTTTCAGCACCAGACAAACACAGATAATGCAAGCAAGGAAAACACAGGTAGTACTCATATATATATATAACAAATAATTCAAGAAGCAAATAGACAAATTATACAATTAGGCAAACTCAAGTAAGCAAAGCAAGAAAACATATAGAAGATGCATATGATGAATGTCTGTCCTATTAGTTGTGATATCACATGTCGGTTATAGAGCCAAATCCAACACGAAATTCGGTCGGTAACTCCCGAATTAGTCTCTTTGTTGTGCATATTCAGGAGGAATAATTTCGAGGGATAAGTGCCCTACCACATTCACCTTTCAGAGGGAAACGTTCTGAGGGAGAGTGCCCTACCACCTTCCTTTGGATGCCGCATGATTTCGTGGGTTAGTACCCTACTACCTTGTAACCATAGAGAAACCCATGCTCAGGAGGAAAAATTCCGAGGGATGAGTGTCCTACCACCTTCTCCTTTCAAAGGGAAACTTTCCGAGGGAGAGTACCCTACCACCTTCCTCTTGAGCGATAATTATGAGTGAGAAGTCGAGCTTCAACCCTCACATCCGAATGTAGGCGGGAGACTGCCACAGCCCCTACGACGGAGAACAATGCATATCATAATCACATTCTCAATATCAGAGATCACTGCTCCTAGCACAAGTCCGTTTATATCCATCTCATAGTCCATAATAATTCATCCTCAATGTCTTAAGTTCATCGTCAAACCCACAATGCCACAATTTTATCATACCAATCGTCTTTACAGCACTCTACCACTTCACTCATCTAAATCACCCTCAGTACTCCAGAAGCTTAAGTCTCTGTCTTCTAAACTTTTGCCAGAAATATCTAGTTAAACTCACTTATAGTAGTCTCTATGTTTAACATCCAAAAACAAGCCAAAAAGTCTTAAATAGGTGTCACAGAGGTTTACAAGCTTGTTGGAAAGGTAAAGCAGTTAAAAACAAGATTTTAATTTGCAAAGCAGGACATGTGCGTACGCACAAGGGTGTGCATGCGCACGCCCAAGAAAGATTTTAAATGTGTGCGTATATAAAGTGGTGTGCGTACGCACAAGTAGTAAAAATTTCAACTCCATTCATCCACACAAGGCGTGCGAATGCCCTCAACAAAGTACACCTTCCAAAGTTTGCGTGCGCACAGGTTGCAAACTTTGTTGGTTGTGTGCGCGCACAGGTTGTGCTAGCGCTTTCAACAGTAAGCCTTCCCCTGTGTGTGCGTGTGCACAGGTTCAAAAACTCACAGGTATGTGCGTGCACACAAGGATGTGCGTGCGCACACAAACTAGAAATCACAAATTCTACAGCATGCACAGAATTTAAAGACCAACTTTGTATCCATTTAAAGATTTTTCTATGAACTTTAAATAAAGCGAATTTTAACAAATTTTTGAAAACTGAGACTCAAGTTATGATCCGTCAAAATTCACCAAAAATCTATTTTTACCAAAAATACTAACAACTCAATTTTGCAAGAACTCTCAATTCAAGACCAACTCAAACCCATTTTTAACTATACCAAAACAACCCAACATTCATACCAAACACTCCTTCAACCATTTTATCAATCACATAACCTTCTCAGTCATTAAATCATTTAATACTCACCTCATTCCGACTCTAAATTCAACCTAATATCACATCCAAATTTTTTAACCACCATTCAATATCATCCCCAACCACAAGATTTAAAACCCCAAAATCATCATCAACATATATCATCACACATCATAATCATTTTTCAACAACATCCAAAATCATCATAAAGACTCGTAATTCTCCTCATTCACCAATAACATTTTCACAACTCATCATCAATCATCAACAATACCAACAACTCTCAACAACTATAATAATTCTCAACATTCATCATCAAATCATTAACCTCCCAAACATTTTGCAACAACATTACACATCAATAATTTCTCATACATAGATCCATCATTTACCACCAATCATCATCATAATAATCACCCAACACCTATCTCAACACAACATCAATAATCCATCATCATGCTACATATACTAAAAGTCATCATACATCATATTCATCAACATCCAATTTCAATCCTATCCTATGGTCCACTAGCCTAAGTATCCAGAGATATTACATATTATATAGAGGAGACCGAAACCATACCTTGGCCGATTTCCAACATGCACAAACACCAAAAGTTTGATTCCAACAAGATCAAGAAGCCTCAAGCACCAACACCACCTCCAAGACTCACCAACTATCAAGCCAAACACATATAACTTACAAACATCAAGTTTAGGGTTCACAAAAATAAATAAACACAAGGGTTTAGTAAAATCTTACCTTACTCAATGAGATTAGGGGTAAAATCCAACAATTATCCACCACTAGAGACCACCTAAACAAGCAAAACCACAAAATCTACTCAAAAATCAAACCCAAAAACATAGAACTTCTAGGGATGGAAACTGGATCACGAGTTAAGAGATCTTACCAGATTTTCTTAGATAGGAAAGAAGATCTCGATGAGAGCTTTGCGTGGCCACAAACGGCTCATCAATCAAAGTTCCGTACCTCAAGTTATGGTCACCAGAAGGTGGATGTGAATCGTGATCACACCCTCACCTCTCCTCTCTTCTCCAGCTGCGCCCCTTCTTCAAATTGAAGTGGAATGAGCTGAAATGCTCATTAAATGAGCATATATATATTGGGTTTTGCATCCGGTTTGGGTTCGGTCCAATTCGTTAGCGTTTTTTGTTCGTAAACCTTTAAGATTAATGCCCGATTTTAAATTTTAAATTATTTTTTGTCCTTTCAAAACAATAAATCAATTTTCAAAATCTTATTGTCCAAAATACACAGTACTGGACAAACAAGAGCTGGTACTATCGACTTAAGTGCTAGTACGTATTTTTACAAAAACTTTTCGAAAATGATACATTTTTCAACTCAAAAAAATTTATTGAAATCAAATTTCATCTTTATATTTTCAAATTAAAACTTCTAAATTTTGAATCTACTCCGGGCGCTTAAAATTATTGTTTTATTAAAACGGTTATGCCGGTTCTTACAGTTAACATCCAAAATTGGCAAGTGCACATCCATTTGCCTAAGTCCACCACCATATTTATAGGGTATCAATTTCTCATGAGCATCATCCCCAGTCTAGATTGACATCCAAATTTTAGACTCCTTTCTCACCATATCTATTCTACTCTGAACTACATGTGGTAGCCGCCCACATGGTTTGCAAACTTAACCTTATTTTTTGCAATAGTTCTCATTACAAACATCCTAATCTCCTTCAGTAGAGTGATGATAGGTTTCACCTTTGCATCTTTTATATGTGCATTGAAGACCTCACATGCATTATTGCAAATATTGTCTAGCTTTATACTATGACTAAAGGTTGACTTTGTCCATGGGCCATTAGTTAAGGTAATTTCATGCATCTTCATTGACCTTATTAATCTTGTTTATGTTGGTAGAGAAATCTTGGTGAGTGGTTGATCTTGCACATTTCCATAGTAAGCCCCTGAGCTCCATATCTTTTCACTGCATATTAAAGTTTTTCCAAAAGTGCCACACACATACTCTGTGGTGGACATCAGGCATGACCTCTTGAGCAGTTGATGTTAATCCCTGCACACATTAAAATGAACAACACAATCACTTTTATCGTGATACAATCTAGTCCCTAACATTTATTTAATGAACCCATAATGATCCCTATCATTCTTTTAATGAATATGAAATAGTCCCCCATTTACAAGTCGTAACCTTAATTTGTT
>NC_029772.3:100089016-100092556 GCF_000817695.3 Arachis duranensis | reverse complement strand
CTATTCCTATGCAAATCAGTCCATCCCAAAAATGAATTCAACAGAGAATAGAACACAATAATATGCAAGTTTAATATTCTTTTAAAAGAGATAGAGAATACCTTTTGCATGTTATAACACCTTACCACACAGAGTTTTATGCCTAGGATGTAGATTAGAGGTGGTGAGGCACTACGACCTCTAAAAGTAAAAATACATATATAGTATAGTTGAAAGAATTTTAACTAGGAGACTTGAAAGAGAAGCTAATCAAAATCGAAATAGAATTCGCATCGCTCACGAAAGTTAAGTGTAGACGGATAAGCAAGATTGAAAGGAAGGCTAGAATCTTAAATATAAATCAGAATTTTAAAAAATAGATAACAAGCTCCGAACTCAACCTGGGAAGAAAAGACCGGCCAGAGTATAGATATACATATTTATATAAAACCCAACCATATCTAAAAGACAAAATACAAAACCTGTTTCTTCGAAATCAACCTCTAAGAGGGATAAAGTATAATATAAACAAGGCAGAGAATCTATTTATATATATATCCTCTCGACCTGCATATGAAAAACAACAATACATGTATGGAATGAGGACTGGGGGTTCTCAGTATGGTAAAGGTACCAGAGGCAATCCTAGAACTTTGACACTCAGATTTAAACTTAAGATCCAACTAAACCAGCAATTTAGGTAAAACTATCTAAGGTATTCACGTCCTAAGCTATATTTGACCTAACATTTTACTTTCTGTCTCCTCCAACCCTCCAAAACATTGGTGGAACTACCCTCAGTATCACCTCCACCAACATGAGGGGTCTCTCAGTTACAAAAACAAACAAGACAAAAAATGAAAGAACAGATATAGAAAGCAGTTACAGTAGTTAGAACAATTAGAAATTAAGCATATATAAACATTTAGGCAAACAAAAATAATGCACAACTCAAGTAAAATATACAAATGCATATGATGAATGTCTTTCTTACTAGTCGTGAGCTCATGTGTCGGTTATATTGCCAGAATCTCGACACATCGGTAGCTAACCCAAATATGGTCTTTAGGTTGCGCATCCCCAAGAGGAATATAAATGAATGAGAGTGCCTTTCCACCTTCTCCTAGAGGCATCACGAAGGAGTGTGCTTTTCCACATCGAAAGAGTATGCCTTTCTACCTTTCAACTAGAGAAGAAAGTGGGGGAAAAATATTACAAAGGAGCGTGCCTTTCTACCATCCCCACATTCACATCATGACAAGAGAGGAAATCCTTCATCCTCAACTTGCCAACCTCGTGAGTGGGATGAAATCCCCGTCCTCATCACAGGCGGGATAAAACCTCCATCCCCATCATGACACCGCAACCACGAGCAAAACGGGATGGAACCTCCATCCTTGCTGGTGTAGGCGCCAACACAATTTTTGAGTTAACACGCAAGTGGGATCACACCCGAACCTTGTCATCTCAGCCAATCCGGCCATACTCAGTCATCACTAATCTCAATATTCACATCTCAATTCAATCACATTTCCTTATTATTATCATTATCTTTATCAATCACATCTCATTCGGCGTTACCAACACCTCATTAATTCAATTATCATCTCGCAAAACCCTTTCCAATATCTCCCCAATTTAACTAACATACTCACTCTCATTCTAAGGTTTAAAAGCTTGCCAACGGATCTTAAACAGAATTTTCAGAAGTTTAGAGAGCCAGAGAAATGGTTAATAATTCAAAAGGTGTTTCAACAAAACAATGGTTACAGAGGTTTACAAGCTTGTCGGGAAGGTCAAACAGTAAAAACAGAATTTTTGTGTAAAACAGGACATCATGCGTATGCATCATACATGCGTACGCATGCAACACCAAAATTTCTTAGATTGGTCTTAATTTTTTTGCAAATTTAGCCGTCTAAGGTATATTTGATGCAAATCAAAAACTTCTAGGACAAAATTGAAACAAAATAAAATTTTGGAGTATTTTTGAAACTTTTACCAAACTTTAGAGAAAAAAAGTATACTTTACCCTTTTTTATATTAATCATGTAAATAATTATAAAAAAAGATATAATTAAATAATTATATAAAATTATTTTACATTATCAAAATTAAACTCTTATATATTTTAATCAAACTAGATGCATACTAAAATTAGTTATCAGTATAAAATATATATTAAAATATAAAATACTCACTAAAAATGAATTAAATTATACATGTATTTATACACAAATATATGATAGATGATTTTAATAATTGAGTTCGTTAAGTTGCCGTATTCGCATGTTAAACAAATTTCGGACACGATATACTCGTCTGACACGCGTGCTTGCTGTGTCCAACTGTGTTTTAATAAAAAAAAGATTTTTAAACACATCTAAATATCATCATGTGTCCAGTATTATTCGTAACATGTATTCTTAAAATGAATTTAAAAATAACATATATTATTAAGGGTTAAGTACTTTTTTCGTCCCTAACCTTTTTTTTCTTATTAAAATCATCCTTAACGTTACAAAATCATCCTTTTGTCCAAAAAAAAGTATTTTTCGGACAATTTTACCTTTAAACAAAAATTAAAAAACCCTCTCCCCTTCACCACTAACTTCTGCATCATCATCACCATGACCACTGCCACCAGAGTCAGCACACTTTCTTTCTCTTTATTATCAATTCTTCATCCTAAATCAGTACCATCTAGCCACTACTTCTAATCCTTTTCTTTTTACCGGAACAGCAACAATTTAACAACAATTACCACTTTTTTTCTTTGTGCAACAATTTAACAACAGCAACAACCATAAAATAAATTAATAAAAATTTCATATTAAACAACAATTTAGTCATCATTAACAACAATTTTAAATCCAAAATCAGCAATAAAATTTTAAAAAAATAAACGAAGATGAAAATAAGAACAACGAACAAGAAAAGAACGCAAGGGAAAAAAATAGCAACAGATAACTCGAAATCATTGTGTCTCCTCTGCGTGTTTTGAAATTGTTCCACACCCACAAGCCCATAAATTTCTTTTGTCGTTGATACTCTTGGTGAATTGGGTGAATGAACAAACTTTTTAATTGAAAAATTTACTCACCTATATCGAGATTCAACTTCAAACTGATATCTTTGGGCTCGACATTGGAGAAGGAGATCGAAACTGGAAGGCGAGACCGACATCAATGAAAAAAGGGTTGAGGCTGGTGATGGAGAGGGAGAAGAAAGTGGAGAAGGAAGAAGGATAGAGGTGGTGGGATGGTGAAAAGGGAGAGAAGAGTAGAATAAGGAATAAGAAAGAAGAAGGAGGGCATGCGAGGAGTTGGAAGAGAGAGTTGATATGAAGAAGGGGATGGTGAGAAAAGACCATAAGAGAGCGAAGAGATAAGGGGTGGGGAAGGGTTTATTTTGTTTTTTAATATTTTTTATTTTTATTTAAGAGTAAAATTGTCTAAAAATCTTTTTTTTTATGGATAAAAAAACGATTTTATAACATTTTGTAACGTTGAGGATTATTTTAATAAAAAAATTGAAAACGATTTTGATTTTAATCCAAAA
>NC_029772.3:100082791-100088979 GCF_000817695.3 Arachis duranensis | reverse complement strand
AAATATATATAGCGTGTCTTATAAAATTTTAAAATTTGTGGCGTATATTCCGTATCTTATGTACGTGCATGATAAATATATACTATGTAAATCCGCGTAATGTACGGGATGTTAATAAAGACTTTGTTATTAAATAGTTGTATATACTACGCACTATTATATTTTTGTCAATTATGACGTACTTTTAGATTGTGTAATTAACATTTCGCATAATAATAGGTGTTTTGCTTTGTGAAGATTCCCGATAAAATAAAGAATCAAAGAGAATTGTCATTGAATGCAAAATATAATAGTATTCACCCATGCTTGTTGCTCTCCTTCATACCATCACCATTTCCTTTTACTTTACAATAAAATATAAATAAATAAATAAAATAAAAATATACAAATATTGATTGATTGCTCTCTCTTCTCTCTCAGAAGAAAGAAAAGGAAAACTGCTCCTTCCTCTCACTCTCCACTTTCTCCCAAAACCTTTACCACATCCATTCCCTTCATTCATTTCCATCTCTTCTTCTTTCTCCTCTCTTCTTCTTTGAAGAACCATCGCCATCAAATCAAGCCGCATGTCTTCAATGATGAGCGCACAAGGTGTGGTGTTTGCAACCGCCATGGCTGTCTCCGGCACGGTGATCCTCCTCGCTCTCCGCCTTCAGAAATCTTTACCCCCAACCCAATTCTCCTTCCACGAAATCCCTACTTCCCAAACTCCAAAAACTCTCCGATCTTGCATTTCCTCTGGTATGTACTCTGCTTTTGTCTCTGTTTTTTCCTTCTCCTGTTTCTCGTTACACATTCACAAGAAAATGCAAAAGCTTTAGTCTTTGGCCCTGTTTCTTCTCTAAATTCATGGTAATTGTTGCAGCTGGGAAGAAGAGTGTGAAGAAGAAGAAGAAAAGGGTGCACTTTGCAGAGGACGTGATGGATTCTTGTGGAGACGGAGAAGAGTTCAGGAGGAGGATTAGGTCAAACTATGAATCTGAATCAGAATCAGAATCAAAGGTTGAAACTTGCGGAAATGGGGAAAGAAGAAGAAGAAGAGGAATGCCAGAAAACAGGGTAGCTTTGTATAACGGAATTCTAAGGGATCGTGTGGCCCAACGTTTGGCCTACTCTTGTTGATTTGCTTCTCTCTTTTCTCTCTCTCTCTCTCTCTCTCTCAATATGAATATTCTTCTTATTATGCTTCTTTTTTTTTATTTTCCTTTTTTTAAATTTCAAAGAAGAATTTTTTAGTTTAGGAAGTAATAGAAGGGCAGAGGGGATGGGCCACCACAAGAAGTATAGCTCTCTTATCAGTGTTAGTGATTGCTGATTGGATGGGTTTTCCTTGTGAGTTGTGAAGAATAGGGAGATTTTGTTGATATTTGTGTTTTGTAGGGTAATCTTCTAGGCCTCTCTTTCTCTCTCTTTTCATAACTCTAAATCCATCTATTATCTTGTTTCTTTCTTCTTTTCACCTTTTAGTCTTTTACCTTTTCTTTTCTACTTAGGAAAATGTATTGTGTTCTGTGACATTTGTGAATACAAATAAATAGAATTCTTGTGATGGAATACAGTGTAGGTTAATCTTCTCTTCTTCATTCTTCATTTCTTCCACTCATTTTTTGGTGGGTACATATTTAATATTTTATAAAAAAAATCATACATTTTTTCTTTATTAATAAGTGCAAATAACAAATACATAAGTAAAATTAGGAAAAATAACTAATCTAATTTTATATGATTGGGCCCAATCCCATGAAGGGAAAAAGAGTATCCCAACTTTGGAATTGAAGATAAAGAAAAGTATCATTTTGGGGTTAAATTTTCATTAGGTCCAATAAATATGGATGTATGCTATTTGTCTTTATTTCAAATGTACATCTAATATAATTAAGTTATGCTACGAGTATACTAAAATCAGTAACTAATATAAAATATATGTTGGAATATAAATATACATTAAAAATAAATTAAACCATACATATATTTATACATAAATATATTGGTGATTGATTTTATTGACTAATTTTAGTGTACAAATAGCATTTTCCAATATAATTAATTTGGTGGGGCAATATGCAACATGCGTGAAGGTAAGATATGGAAGCCATATTTAGGTTGTAAACGTGATCAAGTGCTGAAATTCTAACATGGACAACTGAACATAGTCATGTGCAAAGGAGTTCCCTTTCTCAACAAGCAAGTAAAAGCTTTACCTAAAAACCATATTGACACTTAAAAGAATTGACAATGACCTAACGTTATAGAAGAGCTTTACTCAAGCTCATATTTATCCATAAATTAATACTTAACACAACAAATTAAAGCTAGCTAAACCAATATTTCTTCCTGATGAAAGTGGACTGTTTACCAAACCCGCAAGCTACCGAAAAGAATTTCAGTGAGACATGAATAAATTAGGTCCCAAATTTGAAGCTCATATTTAATTTCCTTGTTTTTTGTATTGCAATAATTTGATTAATCATAACTAATTTGAATTGGTCGAGTAATCAGCTTATTTATCTTATACCTGTTTAAATATGTGTTGATGATTCAAATTTTGTCTTTAGTAAATGATAATTTGTTGGCCAACAACAAACTCATATATAGAATTCCAAAATGCGATAAATTAGATTTTGACCTTCAGCAGACATAAAAAAAAATTAAAAAAATTAAAAAAATGATTTGATTCGTCATAATTTCTTTATATATCCTAGATACTATCGTGATTAAAATAACTTTTCAATAATTACGTTATATGTAATTGAATGCAACCCATTTACCATTATATCTAATGCTTTTTATTTCAAATCTTAAACGACAATTTAGCTTAAATTTTTTCTTTTTATAAAAAACAAAGTAAATACAATTTAAGAACTCATCTATTGTCTAGATTATATGGTGGGAATCTACACAGAGAGTAACCAAGAATGTTGTAACAAGTTTGGGGATCACATGATACTTATTCGTTTTACAGTCTCCAAAGCCATGTTAAGAAAAGACACATGGCATGGCATGGCAAGTGGGGTGTTGGAGACAAGCAAAAGCAGAAAAAGGGTTCTAGCTTAGAGAGCAGCAACAGCATAGGCAACTGAAAATAATTTGTTGAGGTCATTTTGGGTATGCATAATTTATTGTTTACAGAATCTCTTATCTCAGCTTCTTTGTCCCATTATTCCTCCTTAATTAAGACCTTAAACATTCTTGCAATATAAAAGAAATTATGATGAATTAGATGCTAAAATAAAAGGAATATTTTTCTAAAAATATTTAGTCTGATAAATGATAAAAATATTTTAAAATATTTAAAAAGATGAAAAAAGTATTTATTTTTATGTAGTAATTAAAATCATCATCTTTGTATTTATTTTATATCAAAATACTTTTGTGTCGCTTTTAAATCATGTTTTTGTAGTTTTCAATTTTTTAAGTATTTTAATCAATTACTAAATTTTTGAAGGACATTGGTAGTTTATTTTTTAAAAATAAAATAATTGAAGTGAGAAAATGCCAAAAGGGTCAGTTGCCCAACCAAACCAACACATATTGAGTGTTTGACCAGACCAATTATCCCCACCAATGAGAGATAAGACACTTCAAACTCCCATGTCCACATCCCCTCCTCACTCCAGCATGCTTCGCCCCTATATCATTGGACAAACCCATGTGAACTTCTCATTTTTCATTTCATTTTCTTTTAATTTCATGTATTATATTTCGGATTTTTATTTTTTATATGTCAATTAAGTTTGTGTAATACGCAAAATGAGGCTTTAGCTGTGTAATACATAGATATGAAATTCATAACGGTGTTTTACAGAAATTGATAAAACCAATTTAAAAAAAAATCATTAATAATGATTTTAGTAAAGAGAGAAAAGATGGAAGAAAAATAAAAAATCGTTGGATTATTGATTAAAGGTTGGGATCAATACTTGAATTTGGGACTACTGATTTTATGCTATCAGAGATTTAAAAAAAAAAAATTGGCTAACTTGAAATTGTTAGTCACATTTTGTTTTATTTTTTATCTCTTTCTAAAATCGTTAGTCATGATTTTTTGTGATAATGACAACTTTTATATTAGTGAATTATACTAAATTAATGTAATATTTCCGTATTTACACTCTCGTTTTATAATATTAAAAAAAATCTGCCTTATTTCAAGTCATGAAAATTGAAAAAAAAAATAGAAAATTAAAAATGAATCAATGTGGATGCTTGAAAGATCTTACATAAAATGAACCCAATTCAAGTTAGGTAAAGTCAAGGAACAAGGTTAGTGCTGAAGGACTGAAGGTTGTGTCATATTATTGCTTGTATGGTTGTTAAAAGTGATGATTACTACATTACACGTTGATAACAAGTTAGTTAGTTAGCTGACCGTGTGTTTGGTTTAACAAAAATCTATTTGTATACTAAAATTAATTATTAAAATTAATCATAATATATTCTGTACATTAGATATATATATTATTTAATTTATTTTTAAAATATATTTTATATTTCGATATATATTTTATACATAATTATTAATTTTAGTGTATACTTAACATAATTGTTTTTTCAATTGACCACAAATTTGTGCTTGGACTTTGGAGTTGGACTAGTTCAAAATCATCAAGCCAAATTTTGGGACCAATAATAATGTGTATTTAATGTTTTAGCAAAGGACAAAATTTGGAATACAAATTTAAGTAAGACAAGATCATCATGAAATAACAAAGGATAATTTCATATGCATGAAATAAAATTTTGAAAGTGGTGGCTAACACGACAATGTGACAATCATTAATTCACATTCGGGTGTGAACATATGGAAACAAGACCATGTGAGCTATGAATATAAATTATAAATTATGTTTCTAACATTAAATTTGGCTATCCAAAGCATCGAAAAGCTCCCAGATTTGCTTTGATAATTTTTTTTTTCATGACTTGTCAGAGCTCTGGTAAATAATTAGCAATAGTTATGATATAAAGTGGAAATTCCTGCAATAATGGAAGCATCTCTTATTTCTTTACAAGTTTTGTTTTATTTTCTAAAGCAGATAATAGAAAAATGAATTATTTGCCTTATATCCATGTTACTAGTGCTTCCAATAACTACAAAAATAGATAAATAAAGTGAAACCATATGCTGGAAAATTAAAGAACCTCAATCATTTTAAATTAATGGATATAGATATGGATTTTGCAACATCCCCTCCCCCTCCTTTCTCTCTCTCCATAATGTTGCCATAGTGAAGTTATTGTCAATGATATAGTTGAATTGACATTGAACTTGATTGTGATTCCTTATCTGATGAGGCAAGCAATTTTAGGCCACAAAGTGCAATAGAGAAGGATGGGTTGTTCTTGTAACCAAATTAACAAGTAAATACAAGAAATTCAGAATACCATCATGTTTTTGGATAATATATCATTTGGATATATGTAGTTTTTATATAATCCTAGAAACCAGGAATCATACCTTGGCCTTTTCTGGCTGCCATAAATTGACAACTAAGCTTGCAATAAGTGAGTCTTCAAAATTAAGGGTTTTTTTACTTATTTTTTATATTATTTTAACACTATGTGCATAATGTGCAATGGTGCACTTAATTTAATACTATATATTAAAACTGCTCAAATCATTGGTGGCCGTAGTGACCAGTTAGCTCTCTATGAGACTCTCATATGGCAGCAACCTTAATGTTGGTTGGTAATGTGGGGGGTTAATTTGAGTGACCACTTATCAAAATTCATAATTTTATAATATATAGTCAAATTAAAAATTAATCCGGGTGGAACATCACAATTCACACACACAAAATCCCATTTTCAACGGCACTCCTTAAATACCTAATATCACGTTAATTTAAATATTATTTATAATTAGATATGAATTCCATTTAAATTAGATAACGTTTTATTTAAAAAAGTAATTTAAAAAAAATGTGAAGCAGTAATAACATATATATATTATTGAACAATAATAGAAAGATAATAATCTTAAAGAGGTAAATACCAAATCGGTATTCGAAAGATTTTGGCGCTGACAAAAAATGGTACCTAATTTTTGTTATTGACAAAATAATTCTTAAAAAATTTTAAAATTTGACAAGCGTGTTTTCGAGTTCATCGGAGCAAATCTCCGATAAGCACAATACTGACATGGCCACCGTATTTTGATAACCTGACAAATCACCTCACAAACTCTA
>NC_029772.3:100081903-100082730 GCF_000817695.3 Arachis duranensis | reverse complement strand
TCCCATCGCAGCCCCCTTCCCTCTCAATTCTAAAGAGATCACCGAAGACGTTCTACCTTATAACCCTAACCCTAATTTTTCCTCTCTCATTCACAATCCTCGCACACTCACTCTTCACACACCCATTTCTTACTCAGTTTCAGAACCCTTATCAGGACTCTTCCCAAACTAACCATGAATGGACTCTTCTCCTCACAATCCAGTTCTGCTACCTTCTCTTCCTCTTCGCCTTCTCTCTCCTCTCCACCACCGCCGTCGTCTTCACCGTCGCTTCTCTCTACACCAACAAAGCTGTCTCCTTTCCCTCTACTATCTTCGCAATCCCCAATGCAAAGTCTTCAAGCGTTTGTTCATCACTTACCTCTGAGTCACGTTTTTTATGTTCATCTATAAATTTGTCTTTGTGATTTTCTTGGTTTTACTTATTATAGAAATTGATATCCTTCTCTTCTTCTACTATTTTTTGCGGTTATTGTGGGTGTGTTGGTCATTATGAATTTATTCATCTACTATGTTGGCATAGAGTGTATGTGCCTCTCAAGAGCAGCATTCAAATGGAGAATCTGGATGTATGATCAAAGGAAAAGAAATTTGGGGGTTTGTAACTGATTTTTTGTTTCTTCTTTTTTAATGTAATTGATGAAATAGTGTAATACATTTGAAAAAAAATCACAAATGATATTAGTAGATTGTAATTTGAATTGTGATATTGTGTTCTGTTGTGTGTGCTTCTATCTGTGCCTTTATATGATCTACAACGAGAGGGAGAGGGATGGGGGCTGCGATGGGGAGAAAAAGGGAAGGGAGAGTGTGCATTGGGGGGCTGG